>NC_080170.1:105131085-105317878 GCF_950295315.1 Erinaceus europaeus
TTAAAATGTTAGAAGTTTGGGCAAGCAAGATAGCATAATTTTTATGGAAAAAGGCTTTTGTACCAGAGGTTCCCAAATCTCAGGTTCAATCACAGTACCACCATAAGCCATAGATGATCAGTGCTAACCCAAAAGAATATCATAAGAATTAATTTAATTTTTTTTCTTAATCATCCAGTTGGTATCACATTGGTAATTTAAAAGTGGCCTAGTGCCACCCTATCATCTGGGGCCCCAAATCCTGGGATTCCTAAACAGATATGATGGGCCTAGACCTCAAATAGATCCCTCTCTCCATTGTCACTGGTCATCTCCATTAAGAACAACATAATGGACTCCTTTTGGGGTCTCCATAGAAATTTGCCCTCAACTTGAATCAACAACAGTAGAGAATGTTCCATCCTCCAAAGGGAGGTTAGACAACATACTCTATGTTACACCTGAGGAAGATGGGTCCTGAAACTGGGGCAGCTTAGAACGTTCCTAAACATAACCACAGAATGTGAGCTCAGACCTACAGGGATGCAGAGGCTACATAGGCTTCTAAGCTGACTATAAGCCCCAGATCAAATCGATGGGATTTACAGTCAACAATATTTATATACCTTTCCCATATATGGGAGCTACTTTTTTCCCTGATCCAGCTTTCTAGCCCTTTTGCCAGCCATGACATCATCTCCCCAGACAATAACCTGGGTCCACCTGAACATCAGAAAAAACTAGTTTAGTCATGGGCCCTTTGGAATATAACTAAAATAGGCCTACTAGCTATCTTTAAAACGGAGACCCCAAATCTTCATCTGCACTATTCCAGCCTTTAGGTTCATGATTAGTCAACAATTTGTTTGGCTTTGTATGTTATCTCTTTTTTCAGCCACCAGGTTCCAGATGCTACCATGATGCCAACCTGACTTCCCTGGGCAGAGGACCTCACCAATTTAGTCTGGAGCCCCACTTCCCTAGAGCCCCACCTGACTAGGGAAAGAGAGAGACAGGCTGGGAGTATGGATCGACCTGACAACGCCCATGTTCATCAGGGAAGCAATTACAGAAGCCAGACCTTCCACCTTCTGTACCCCATAATAACCCTGGGTCCATACTCCCAGAGAGATAAAGAATAGGGAAGCTATCAGGGGAGGGGAGGGGATACAGAGTTCTGATGGAATTGTGTGGAGTTGCACCCCTCTTATCCTATGATTTTTGTCAGTGTTTCCTTTTTATAAATAAATATTATAAATAAATAAATAAATATAAGTGGCCTAGTTGTAGAATATATGCATTGGAAAAATATCCTGTAACATTTCACCATGAAATTTCCCTCTTTCTTATTTTAAAGAGACACGGATGGGTGTAGTATCCTATGATGAAGTCAATAAATATCTTCATAAATGTGAACTAACAGAGTTGACAAGAAGGTCTCAGCTTCTATGGGACTCTATGTACTCTTTTTTTTTAAAATATTTATTTTATTTATTTATTCCCTTTTGTTGCCCTTGTTGTTTTATTGTTGTAGTTATTATTGTTGTTGTCGTTGCTGGATAGGACAGAGAGAAATGGAGAGAGGAGGGGAAGACAGAGAGGGGGAGAGAAAGATAGATACCTGCAGACCTGTTTCACCACCTGTGAAGCGACTCCCCTGCAGGTGGGGAGCCGGGGTTCGAACCGGGATCCTTATGCCGGTCCTTGTGCTTTGCGCCACCTGCGCTTAACCCGCTGCGCTACAGCCCGACTCCCGACTCTATGTACTCTTATCTCCTCATTGGTCTGGTCATATGTTGATCATGTCTGTCTAGATTTGCCAGCAATTCTTTCATTTCTATAACTCAGGGGTTATTGTCTTCCATGTGCTTTATTGCAAATTTGTAAAAAAAAAAAAAAAAAATAGAGAGAGAGGAAGAAAGAAAGTAAAAAAAAGAAAAGAAAAAAAAGAATGGAAAAAAATGGCCGCCAAGAACAGTGGATTTGCAGTAGTGCAGGCACCAAGTCCCAGCAATAACAACCCGGGAGGCAAAAAAAAAAAAAAAAAGAAAGAAAGAAAAATTGTCCCGGGGAGTCGGGCTGTAGCGCAGCGGGTTAAGCGCAGGTGGCGCAAAGCACAAGGACCGGCATAATGATCCCAGTTCGAACCCCAGCTCCCCACCTGCAGGGGAGTCGCTTCACAGGCGGTGAAGCAGGTCTGCAGGTGTCTATCTTTCTCTCCCCCTCTCTGTCTTCCCCTCCTCTCTCCGTTTCTCTCTGTCCTATCCAACGACGACGACAATAATAACTACAACAATAAAACAACAAGGGCAACAAAAGGGAATAAAATAAAATAAAATATTTTTTTTAAATTGTCCTATGTAAACATGAAACACGATCAAACAAAATATTACAGAAGAAAATGGCCTTCAAAGACATCTGGTCTAAACTCTTTGTAAAGAGCTCAACAGTCCCAGAGAGTGTGGCTTATCCAGGCTACACCTTCGTCTACTAGCAGAGCCAGAAATGTATATAATTCAAATCTTTTCACATCTAAACTGGTTTACTTTTTATATACCTCATGCATAAAGTAATGTGGTCTACCTATCAAGAGAATTGATATTTCCTGGGAGCTTTTTAGAAACATATTTTCTTAGATCCCCACACTTGAGACATATAATATTAAAATCTGAACTTCAACAAGATTTCATGATTATTTATATGTGCATTCAAGAATCAGTAATCTACCTAAGAATCCCACTTATGGATGTATAATCATAAGACTGTTAAGTAGCTTCTCATAGAGATTTTTATGCACACAGTGTTCGTAGCAGTGTTATTTACAAAAAAAAAAAAAACCTAAAAGATGAAAAGAACCCACCCTTTCCCAGGTGAATGGATGAACAAAATGTGGTATATACATACAGTGGTGCATTGTTCAGTCTCTAAAGGAAGGGAAATGCTACATATTACAATATGAATGAACCCTATGAACATCATTCTAAGTGAAATAGTTTGTCACAAAAAGAAAAATACAGCATTATTTCACAAAAATCAGGTAGAGTCAAATTCACGGTAATAAAAATTTTGGTAGAACCAAAAGGAATGGATAATAGAAAGTTGTGGTTTTGTGTATATAGTGTATCAGTTTTGCAAGATGAAAGAAGTTCTATTGATTAATTAATAAATGAATGCACTTCACATTTCTGCATCTTACACTTAGAAGTGGCTAAGTTATGCATATTCCACCTTTCTTCAAAAATCTTTACTTAAAAATAGAATCACGAATTAACTACATAATACATTACATAATAGTATATATTAACTAATCACACAGTAACACAAATGCACTTAACACTTCTAAATTCTATCCATAAAAGTGGTTAAACTATGTATATTTTTACCTTAATTTTGAAAAAGCTTTACTTATAAAAGCAGCATGAATCCTTATTTAAATTTTTTTGAAGGTTTGATTCAACAACTGAAGTTTAAATGTCAAGTGGAGATAAAACCATGCAGAGCAATTATTGAAATGAGCTAAATAATAATATATATATTTAAAGTATATTTGACTAAGCTTTATTGTTTCATAATCCTCACAAAAACCTTCAAGAACCTATTGTTTGATACTGATGTTTTTATTAGTGTAACAAAAAATCTGGTTTACCTGAAGTTTCCATGGTCACCATGAAAAGTCCCATATCCTAGGAAACTCTAAGTTCTGAGTCAATTGGGACTGTTAGTCACCCTTTTTACTGATAAATTTTGAAGAGGTTATTCAACAGATCTGTGGAGCCAGGTTCTCATCTCAGATCTTACTAGTAAGAAAGCAAAATGACTCCAGTTAAACAATTATTAGAGAATTTGTGATAAAGCATCCATGATGCTATAGTTACAACAAAATAGTATTACTGAAATATCTCTCATTAGTAATAAAGACAATTGCCAGTTCAGGCCTACTAGAGATCTTTAGAACTCTTCACCAAAAAGTGGAATACACATTCTTCTCAAATCTACATGGGCTATTCTCATAGACCATAGGTTGGTCACAAAAACAACATTAATAAATTCAAATGCATTAAAATAATTCTAAGCATCTTTTAAGACCCAGTGGAATTGAACTAATATTCAACAGTAAAAAGAAAGTGAAGAAAACCCCAAATTTTAGTAACTTAAGAGTACACTACTCAATAACTATTGAGTAAAAAAGGAACCTAAAGAAGAAATGTGAATGTTTCTGTAAATAAACAGCAATGAAGACACAAGCTAACAGAATATTTGGAACACAGTTAAAGCAAGACTTAGAGAGAAATTCATAGGCATGCAGGAACACATTAGGAAACAAGTTAAAAATGTAAAATAAAATTAAAAACCTGACTTCACTCCTGAAGGATTTAGGAAAAAAAAAAAAGAACAAGTAATCCCAAAGCAAGCATAAAAATTTAAATAACAAAAATAAGGACAAAATCAACAACAATGAAAACAAAACATACAAAGGACCAAAGAATTTCAGAGCTGATTCTTAGTAAACAAAATTGACAAAACCCTGGCCAGATTAACTAAAAGAAAAATTACAGATGACCCAAATCAACCATACCATAAATGAAATTGGAGAGATTACAACAAACACCATAGAAATCTAAGCATCAGGAAATGCTACTATGAACAACGGTATATCACTAAACTGAAGACTATGGAGAAGATAGACAAATTTTTAGAATAAAACAGCCTTCTGACACTAAACCAGGAAGAACTTCAAAACATGAATAAGTTAATTACAGCCAAAGAAATTGAAACATTAATAAAAATTTTCCTAATAACAAAAGCCCAGCCTTAGATGGTTTTACAAATGAAATTTGCAAAACTTTTAAGAAGGAGCTATTCCATATATTTGTCTAACTCCTCCAAAGTATTGAGGACACAGGAATACTCCCTAATAACTTCTACAAAGCCATATCATCACCCTGATACCAAAAGCAGATAGACACACAACTAAAACAGAAAAAAAAAAAAGCCCAATATCCCTGATGAGCATAGATACTATGGCATTCAACAAATACCAGCAGTATATTAAGAAGATTGTGCACCATGACCGAGTAGGCTTTATTCCAGGGATGCAAGGCTGGTTCAGTATAGGTAAATCAATAAATGTGACTCACCACCTCAAAAAAAAAAAAAAAAAAAAGGAAAACCATACAATTATTTTGATAAACACAAGAAAACTTTTGGCAAGATCCAACCCTTTCATGATCCAAACATTAAAAAGAATGGGGATAGAAGGGAAATTCTTCAAACTCATTGGATCTATGTATAGCAAGCCTGCAGGCAACATCATACTAAATTATGAGAAACTGAAAGTTTTCCCTCTCCAGTTAGGTACAAAACAGGGTTTCCCATTTTCACCATTACTGCTAGAGTCCTAGACATAGCAATTAGCCAAGATTAAAGAACTAAAAGCATTTAGATTGGAACAGAAGCTAAACTTCCAGTATTTTCAGATAATATGATTTTATATATAGAAAATCCTGTGGTCCGGTAAGTGGTGCAGCAGATAAAGCATCGGATTCTGAAGCATGAGGTCCTGAGTTCAGCCCCTGGCAACACATGTACCAGAGTGATGTCTGGTTCTTTCTCTCTCTACTCCAATCTTTCTCATTAATTAGTAAATAACGTCTTTTAAAAAAAAGAAAAGAAAATCCTAAAGAATCCATTAGGAAACTCCTGGAGATTACTGAACAATATAGCAAACATTAAACTAGAAGAGGAAGACATCCAGAAAGCAATCTCTTTTACTATAGCAACAAAAAACAATAAGCTATTTAGAAATAAAGGTAACAAAAGAACTAAAAGACTTGTACACTGAAAACTATGTGTCACTCATCAAGGAAATAGAGATACCAAGAAAAAAAAAGGAAATATATCCAATGCTCTTGGATAGGATGAATTAATATTGTCAAAATGACCATCCTACCCAGAGCTATACACAGATTTAATGTCATCCCAATCAAGGTGCCACAAATTTTCTTTAAAGGGATAGAACAAAAGCTACAAAAATTTTCCTGGAACCATAAAGTCCTTAAGACTGACAAAGCAATCTTGAGAAGTAAAGAATAAGACTAGAAGCATCACACTTCCTGATCTCAAACTATACCACAGAGCTACCATAATCAAAAATACTTGGTACCAGAACCAAAATAGACCCACAGACAAGTAAAATAAAACTGAAAGCCCAGAAATATGTCTCCATACCTACAGACTACTAATTTCCAGCAAAAGAACCCAAAACAGTAAATGAGGGAGAGTCTGTTCCACAAGTGGTATTGAGAAAATTGGATTGAGACATGCAAATAAAGTTGAATAATCACATATCTCTGTGCACAAATGCCAGCTCCAACTGGATTAAAAACATGTATATTAAAGAAAAAAAACCAAATACAAAAGAGAAAACATTGGCAGAAAACTTCAAAATCTATGCTTCAAAAATGTCTCTAAAAGACTCAAATTCAGCAGCTAATAAAACAAAAACAAGGGGAGTCGGGATATAGCGCAGCGGGTTAAGTGCAGGTGGCGCAAAGCACAAGGACCGGCATAAGGATCCCGGTTCAAACCCCGGCTCCCCACCTGCAGTGGAGTCACTTCACAGGCGGTGAAGCAGGTCTGCAGGTATCTATCTTTCTCTCCCCCTCTCTGTCTTCCCCTCCTCTCTCCGTTTCTCTCTGTCCTATCCAACAACGATGACAACAACAATAATAACTACAACAATAAGACAATAAGGGCAACAAAAGGGAATAAATAAATTAAATAAAATATTTAAAAAATAAATAAATAAATCAGACTACAAATCAAACTCAAAACTTCTGCACAGCAAAAAATACCTCCATCCTAACCAAAAGACACCCTAATGTGTGGGAAAGGATCTTTATCCAATACACATCAGATAAAAAAAACTAAAACAAAAATATATAAAGAGCTCAGTAAACTTAACACTAAAAAATAATAATAATAAAATCCTATTTAAAGTTGGGTGAAGGGGGCTGGGTAGTAGCACAGCTGGTTGAGTGCATATGTTACAATGTACAGGGACCCAGGTTCAAGCCCCCAGTCCCCACCTACAGGGCAAAGCTTCACAAGTGGTAAAGCAGGGCTGTCTCTCCCTCTCTATCTCCTCCCCTCTCTCAATTTCTGTCTATCTATATCCAATAAATAAATAAAGATAATAATAACAGAAAAAAATTGGGTGAGGACATGAACAGAAACTTCACCAAAGAAAAGATTCAAAAAGCCAAGCATATGAAAAGGTGCTCAAAGTCACTGGTCATCAGAGCAATGCAAATAAAGATAACAATGAGATACCACATTATACCTGCAATAATGCCTGGCATTAGAAAGGGCAGTAACAACAAATGTTGGAGACAATATGGGAGGGGCTAAGGGACACTTCTGCATTGCTGGTGAGAATGTAAATTGGTCCAAATTGGTCAAATCATCTTGTTGGACACTAGAAATGAAACTAGTCTATGACCCAACAATTTTTCTCCTGGGGATTTATTCAAATAAAGTAAAAGCACTTAACAAAAGGGGTATATGTATACCAATGTTCGTAGTAACACAATTTGTAACAGTAAAACCTGGAAGCACCCTAAATGTCCAATGATAAATAAGTGAAAAAAATAGTGATATATATATATATATATACATATATATATATATATATACACACACACACACACACACACACACACACAATGGAGTGCTGCTTAGAAGATAAAAATGATAAAGTCATCTCTTCTGTGTTATCTTGGATAGGATTTGAAGACATCATGGTAAGTGTGATAAACCAAAAAAGAGAATGACAGATACTAAATGATCTCACTTATAAGTGGGACTTATAAATAGGGACAGAGAAGGAGAACACAAAGTGAAACATGTACTGGACATGGCGTATTACATTAAAGCAAAGGATTCTGAGGAAGGAAGGTGAGAGAGGGGAGAAGAGAATTTTGGGGTCCTAGTACATAATGAAATTGTACCCATGTGTCAAAAATACACTACAAATCATTGACCCTCTCAATTTAAAAATATTTCTCACTACTCTTTTATACATAAAAGATATTTAATATACCAAAAATCCATAACTTGCTTCTTTTTTTCTGTTAAGGATGGTATTACGAGCACTCATGTTCTGGTAAGTTTTTAGAATGCTGTTCATGTAAAGCAAAGATAAATATTTGACTTATGGGGTATATTCAGAGTTACTGTAAAACAGTGAAGAAATAATAGGCAATACAACATTTCATCAGGGATGCAATCACAAATTTATCCAAAGTCTTTTAATGAAAGACTTGGGGTGCAGGGAGGGGTATAATTTTCCAAAATAGCTGTGAAAAATCATTTTAACCTATAGCAATCAGTGTTCAAAATGCAGAATGATAACTGGATAACCAAAAGTATTTGGATTGGAGTTAGAGAATAAACAAACTATTTCACTATTCTTAAATCTACTACAGAGGGAGCAGAGATGGACAGGTGGACAATGATCCAGAAGACAACTTACTCAAGATTCTAATAATCCATTTGAACTGAGAAATATTAAAGTAAAATATAAGTCTGTCCTACTATGAGCTTCAATTTGGGGATTAAAAGAGAGGAAATATATAAAAGGGAGAATTGAAAGAATAATGAGAGAAGAGTGGAATGTTTCATGAGGGCAGGCATTTAAGGGTGAAAAGTCTTCTGTGAAAGGAACTGTGCTCCCAGAGGTATTTCAGAAAAGGGAAGGGATAGGATTCCCCATATTTCCATATATGTCAGGCAATAATTATGAAGATACTATAAGGTCTGAGGAAACTTTGCTACTGTCTTTGAATGCTTTGCTTTTCACTCTGTTTGCTTTTCATTGAGGTTAGTAACAAAAGTCTTATGTTTTTGGTAGGGGAAGGAATGAATATTGGTGAGATTGTGCAGTGCCCAATATTGTCTCTAGACTATAGTGGGCACAGGGTTGAAACTGAAATCTCCAGTATCTTTGAAAAGAAGACTAGTTTTTTTGATCATGTAAAAAGAAAAAAAAGTTAAGTTTTAGAAAGAGCCATCCACGAATTGAAGAGAAGCAGCAAGAACGACTTTGCCCCCAGGTAACCCACCATTATCAGTCCACTGAGAAATTCTCTTGTGCATTCAGAGACAAATCCTGAAGAAATTAGTTCAGCCAAGTTAGTGATTAGAATAGAGAAACTCTCATCCTTTTTACTCTACAACCCACTTGATAAATGAACATTCACATGCCTGACAAACTTCCATGACTGCCCCTAAAGCTATTCCATTGCTTGTGTGATTTCTGGAAATTAATTTTGTAAAACAAGACTGAAATGAGTGAGAGTGATGTTATGCATTGATTTCCCTCACATTTGTTATATGACAACAACAACAACAACAACAAAAGGCAGCTGCAAACATCAAATTTTTAACTTATCAGTTCAAGAGGAATCTCTCTCATATAAGCATCTATACATGTATTTTTATAGCATCAATATTTTCAAGAGTCTATGAATGAGAACCCAAAAACTCATCTTCAGATCAGTAGATAAACAAAATGTGGTACATATAATAATTCACAAATAATATACAAATAATTTATAATTCACAAATAATGTGGTACATATAATAATTCACAAATAATATACAAATAATTTATAATTCACAAATAATATACACCCATAAAATGGAAAATGAGTTAGCCTCGTAAAATTTCTAAGTGAATGAAATAAGACATGAAATAACATTTATTAGTACATGATTCACTCATAATACTAAAAAGAAAAAAACACATAGAGACAGAGAGTAGCTAATGGTTGCTCTAAGCAGGCTGGGGGAAGAATTTAAAATTAGATTTGGGGGATGGCTATACAACTCTTTGTATACTATAATTCAGTGGAGTATATAGTTAAAAGCAGGTATACTTAATGCCATATAAATCATATAGAAATAAATTGTTTTTAAAAATAAATAAATTGCTTGAACAAAGACAATAGCTTTTGACACTGCTCATAACTGTTTAAGAGACTAGTCTTGCCTATCTCAGACAAAATCTCCAACCTCTAAAATTGTTCTCTAGCATTTTCTGGCACTGAGTTTAGAATTTGAAATTATTTTCTATGCCTTCACCTTTGTTGACAGACTATGGCACCATCCCCTAGGGCACATTATCACATTTTTATAAATGTAGTCAATTCCATTTCACTTGCCGGATTGTTTAAATCTAAGCAATCAATCCTAGAAGCAGAGAAACCTGGAGGTGTTATGCCTGGCTTAATCTCAAGAACATAATATAGGAAACAAAATGTAAAATGTCTTTTCCT
Organism: Erinaceus europaeus; assembly: GCF_950295315.1. Taxonomy (NCBI): domain Eukaryota; kingdom Metazoa; phylum Chordata; class Mammalia; order Eulipotyphla; family Erinaceidae; genus Erinaceus; species Erinaceus europaeus. Next base: position 105,141,402 of record NC_080170.1, read on the forward strand.
AACTTATCTGTTATGTATCCTCAAGCTATTTTTCCAACCAGAAAAAAAACAAAGATAATGATAATGCTGTCTGGGAAGTGAAGACTGTTTATATTAAATAATATTTTATATGTGTGAAATGAGACTATGATGGTGATGTTTCCTATTGACACTTTATATAAATAATATTGTGTTGCAAATGACTTGAGAATCCAGTTTTAATGAATTCTTATAGTCGTATATAGATCAGGGGAAAATGTAATAAACAGACTGTAGGTTTGTAACAATGTGTGCAGTCACACAATGCTATGAAACAGTTTAGCAAATTTTAAGTTTCACTTTGGTCACATTGCTGATTATAATCTTTTAAATTTAAATTATTTAAGATAACTGAAGTATAATCTAATCAATTCCTTCAACTAAAGGAACAAGAAATATGACAACAAGCAGTTTGCTCCAAATCTCATAGACTAGTAAAAGCAATTTAGAACCCAGAGACTAAGTCCTTGCCTCAGCATCATACATCCTCTCCATTATAACTATTGTTGATCGGGTGCACCTTACAAAGTTATAGAGTGGATAAATACAGGGATGGGCTTCCTCTCTGAGGACAGCCATGTTAAACTATAAAGAATGAAGATGGAAGTGGTATTCTGTTGGTGAATTAAACATGAACTTTTAAAAAGTCGACATTGGTTCTTTTTTCCCCGAAAGACATATTTATTTTATGAGAGTGAGAAAAAGAATGAGTAAGCCAGAGCGTCACTCCTGTGCAGTACTAGAGATTAAATTCAGGTTCTCATGCATTCAAGTCCTGTACCATACCAGTGAGTCACCTCTGGCTGTCAATTGTCAATTTGGAGTATGGGGAGGTAGCTTTAATAAAGATTTTCATATTAACAGGTTTTTTTGTTTTCTTTCAAGAAATTAGAACTTTGGCAGTTCTTCTCAGTAGACATCTATGATATCAATCCAAAGTTGTCACATTCCAATGCCAATTTTTTTTTCTTTTCAATGTTCTTGGTCTTTTTGTTTGTACCAGCTGATCTGTTTCTTTCATTTTAATCAGCAGGACCTTCTAGGCATTTGAGTTTGTAGAAATCTGACCCAAAAAAGCTCCCAGATTGCATGTATCAAGCATGAAGTTTAGAGGCTGACTCAGTTCTTGACCTCTTGGGTTGGATAGTTTATTCAAAAGAAAAAACACTGGGAATAGATACCAGTAAGAGATATATTAGAGATATGCTTCCTTTGACTTAGGAAGTGGTGGGGATTATTCAAATAGAGGACACTGAGATAGGTTCACTTGCAACATTTGTAGGCCCCTGAGTAGAAATGTAAATAAAGAAGCTTATTGTCCATGCCTAACACACAGTATTCCACACTAAAGCTAACAGACTCATCAACAAAATTAGAGTCTGCATTTCATTAACAAATGTGCCCTCATTACATGAAGTACTATGTTTACATTTCAAATTCCCAGACACTTTGGAGTTCTAGATCAGAACCATCTAACATTGGTGAGCTAGCAGAACTCACCAATATATATACACATTCAACCCTCATGTCAAGCCTGTACCACATTCATCTCCTTAAGACTCATCCACTGGTCACTTTTTGGGTCAAGGAAATCTTGCTTAAGTAGCTGGCAAGGACTCACTGACTATGAGTAATAGCAAATTCCACTTCATAGCCTGTTGTTTGACCTGAGGCCTTTGAGCTAAGAATGCTTTATACATTTTAAATTTACATTTTAAAAAGCATTTTACAACTTTTTAAAGAATTGTAAAGGGGCCAGGCAGTGGTGCACCTGGTTAAGCACACAGATTACAGTGCACAAGGACCCAGGTTCAAGTTCCCCCCAGGGGGAAAGCTTCACAAGTGGTAAAGCAACGGGTGCAGGTGTCTCTCTGTCTCTCTCCATCTCTATCTACCCTCACTGCTCAATTTCTCTCTGTCTCTATCCAATAATAAAGATAAAATTTTTTTAAAAAATCAAAAAATAAGTTATAAAAAATAGAACAGAGAGTATATGACACAGATGCAAAGTAACTCTCTTAAGTCCAAATATTTATTATTTGCCTTTTACAGAAGAGTTTTCACCTTTTCTAAGGTCCAGAGCAGGGTTTTCTCTTGCTCTGATCTAATGATAGTACTACCTTAGGCCAATCCAGATCTTTCTAAACTATCATAGAGTACATTCAGAGTCTACTCAGCTGCTCGAAAATTGCTATGAACATTTGTGGTATTCTCCAAACCAAAGTCAATAAAGATGGAATGAAGAAAAAGGTCATAGAGAGGGGCTAGGTGGAGACACACCTGGTTAAGCACTCACATCACAGTGTGCAAGGAGCTGAGTTCAAGCCCCTGGTCCCCACCAGCAGAGAGAAAGCTTCACGAGTGGTAAACAGGACTGAAGATGTCCCTTGGTCTCTTTCATTCTCTATCCCCCCTCAATTCTCTGTCTCTATCCAATAATAAATAAATTTTAAACATTTTTTTTAAAAAAGGTCATAAAGATACTAAAGTACTGAACCTCTACATAGAGCCAAGTACTCTGCTGTGTGTGTGTGTGTGTGTGTGTGTGTGTGTGTGTGTGTTTTATATTATTCAAACTCGGGCCATTTCTAGTTTAGGGTAGAACACTAAGCCATGCAAACAGCCCTGGTAATTCCAAAGTCATAAAAATACTTACTATTCTCCTGTTAGCTGAACTTATCATTATTAACAATAGCATGATTTTGATTTAATGTTAACAATTGTGATGATGATGGTGGTGATTAGGAGAATCAATCACTTTAAAAATGAGTGCAAGTTTAGTTAAGTGCAAAGATGGACTCGTCTTCCTTCCCACAGCAAAGAGAGTTCAGCTGAAACTCAGAAAGCTGGGAGGTTAAGAGCCTAGAGATCTCAATAACCAAACTGCACCTTTGCTTCAAATTCTCTCTGTGTCTCTCTCTCTCCAAGGAAAAAGACAGATGACGTGTCAGATGAAAGAAGAGCATGTGGAGATGAAAATCTCTGAAAGTGATACCTACACAGCTTTCTATGAGGCCAGTGACCTGGACTGGAATCAAATACTAGCGTTAAAAGAGAAGGCATTAGGGAGTTGCCACAAGTAAAACTGTGGCATCTTACTTCACAACCTATCCGAGATACTATGAACCGCTCTCTCCTTACACTACATGAAGCAGTGTTTTCCAGATGGACAACAGGCTCTTCATTCCCAAGAGAAAGACATCTTTCAGATTCCTGAACTAACTGAAGAACAAAGAAATCTCAGAGAAAATCACTCATGACCTTTGAGGTTTATCTAATTTTCTTATTCACAGCAAATATATATATATATATATATATATATATATATATATATATATATATATATATATATATATGTATATATACATATATATATTAAGCAAAATTTCTACTATAATAAAATAAAACAAAGGAGTAACAGTTTTTCCTAGCAGTTTTCTTCAATAGGAAAATTTTTTTATTGGGCCAGCAAGATAGCTCACCTGGGAGATGCCCTCTTTACCATGCCCATGGTACAAGTTTGAGACAAGTCTTCTCTGCACTGGGAGAAGCTTTGTTGCTGTGTCATTCCCTTCTCTCTCTCTCTTTTTTTAAATATTTATTTATTTTCCCTTTTGTTGCCCTTGTTGTTTTTATTGTTGTAGTTATTATTGTTGTTGTTATTGAAGTTGTCGTTGTTGGATAGGACAGAGAAAAATGGAGAGAGGAGGAGAAGACAGAGAGGGGGAGAGAAAGTTAGACACCTGCAGACCTGCTTCACCGCCTGTGAAGTGACTGCCCTGCAGGTGGGGAGCTGGGGGCTCAAACTGGGATCCTTAGCCGATCCTTGTACTTTGTGCCATGTGCACTAAACCCGCTGCACTACTGCCAGACTCCCTCATTTCCTTCTCTTTATCTCTCTGTGTCCTTTTCTATGTGAAAAGCTGACCCAAAGTAAATAAGTCCTGATATGATGAAAGAAAGGAAGGAAGGAAGGAAGGAAGGAAGGAAGGAAGGAAGGAAGGAAGGAAGGAAGGAAGGAAAACAGGAAGGAAGGGAGGGGGAGAGGAAGAGAGGGGGAGAGAGAAGAAAGGAAGGAAGGAAGGAAGGAAGGAAGGAAGGAAGGAAGGAAGGAAGGAAGGATGGAGGAAAGGGGAGAGGAAGGAACTGCTGGTTTATCTATTGCTAATATAGAAAACCTTGATTGTCATCTAATAAAGAACTGGGTGAGAATTTCCAAAATCAGAAATGAAGAAAGAATAATACAGGCACCAAAGTAAAAACCCTGTGGTGAGGGGTAGACATGCAGCTTCCTGGGCCAGTGGGGGGTGGGAGTGGGTGGGAGGGGTGGGTCACAGTCTTTTGGTGGTGGGAATGGTGTTTATGTACACTCCTAGCAAAATGTAGACATATAAATCAGTAGTTAATTAATATGAGAGGGGGAAAATCAGTTGTATGTCTCAAAGTTTCTCAAAACACAAACTGAATCTTTTTAATATATAGGCTGTGTATTTGATATGTGGACTCTCTCAAAAGCCTAGACCAAGTAGATTAGAAGCATCCAATAGCACAGCTATATACAAGATACTGGATACTGTACAGCAAACCATAACAAAAGGACTTTTCAAAGTTAACCCAATTACCAAATAATGTGATGATAACATTAACTATCGATTGTCTTTTTGAACCCTAAGACAGCAGGAACCTCACATCTCCACTATAGAGCCCCTACTTCCCCCAGTCCTGGAACCCTTGGATAGGGCCCACTTTCCTGTATGCGTCTCCCAATCCATACCAAATAATATTGCATCCACCGATCACAACCTAACCAATGCAACGATTGCCACCTCAACATGCTTCACTTCAGACTGTGTCCGGTGACTTCACGTGTGGAATGACAACCCTTCAGCTTCATTACTCGGGTGAGACCTTTCCTTTTATAGTACACTCTAATTTCATCTCGGGTGGTTCACTTTCTAACAAAGTCTCATAACCTAGATATACACCAGTTTCTGTGAGAGAGAGCTTATGTTCACATGTATCCATAAACTACTGCAAAATATATACCTGAAAGCAGAAGTACACTAGAGTTTGCAGTGAGTATCCCCCTAACACTTCCTCTCCACTATTCCAAGCTTGGGATCCATGATTGCTCAACAATTTGTTTGGCTTCGTGTGTTAACTCTCTTTTCAATCACCAGGTTCCAGATGCCACCAGGATGCTGGCCAGGCTTCCCTGGATTGAAGACCCCACCAATGTGTCCTGGAGCTCAGCTTCCCCAGAGACACACCTTACTAGGGAAAGAGAGAGGCAGACTGGGAGTATGGACCAACCAGTCAACGCCCATGTTCAGCGGGGAAGCAATTACAGAAGCCAGACCTTCTACCTTCTGCAACCCTCAATGACCCTGGGTCCATGCTCCCAGGGGGCTAGAGAATGGGAAAGCTATCATGGGTGGGTTATGGAGATTGGGTGGTGGGAATTGTGTGGAGTTGTACCCCTCCTACCCTATGGTTTTGTTCACTAATCCTTTCTTAAATAAAAAATTTTTTAAAAAGAAAGAATAATATAATACATGTACAAACACTTATCACTTAGATGGGATAGGCATCTGACATAGTTGCTTCAAATTTTTTCAAACACAAAATAGTTATTTTTTTAAAGTTGAATTTTCTTTTTCTGTCCACATCTCCCAACAGCCCCATTAGCCCTACTAAATGATAAATTACAATATTTTTAGTACTAAATTATTATTTCTTAGGAGGAAAAAAGCATATATATATGTATATGTATTGTATTAAGTTATATTTGGTATTACTTATGAGTTGTGTATTCACTTTCAATAATAATATTGGACTATCATAATTATAGCCAAATAAGTAAGAAAGTTAAAAACAATTACTGGGTGATTTCTCTCAGAGGTGGAATATATAAAACACATGAACTTGCAAAAATTAGAAAGGTGACCAAACTGTAAGATTTTGTTCGAACTAATGTGGTTACTGTTGGGTGGGGTGGGGGTCAAGAAACTTTGGTGTGGTAGTAGGTACTATACCCTGTAATTTTATAATCTGATGAACCATTATTATATCACTAATATAAAAATTAAATCTGAATTAACATCCTTCTCAAGTCTCTGAAATAGCGCACATGTTAAGAGATTGTTACATTTACATTTGGAGATATCCACCTATAAAACTGATTTTTGTTGGCAAAAAGCTTTTTCTACTAATCTATGTTTTTAAGTTTTCAATGTCTTAATTTGTGATATTCTTTTTTTAATTTCTTTATTGGGAAATTAATGTTTTACATTCAACAGTAAATACAATAGTTTGCACATGCATAACATTTCTCAGTTTTCCATATAACAATACAACCCCCACTAGGTCCTCTGTCATCCTTCTTGGACCTGTACTCTTCCCACCCAACCACCCGAGTCTTTTACTTTGGTGCAATATGCCAGTTCCAGTTCAGGTTCTACTTGTGTTTTCTTTTCTGATCTTGTTTTTCAACTTCTGCCTGAGAGTGAGATCATCACATATTCATTCTGTTTCTGACTTATTTCATTTAACATGAATTTTTCAAGGTCCATCAAAGATCGGCTGAAAACGGTGAATTCACCATTTTTTATAGCTGAGTAGTATTCCATTGTGAATATATATATACCACAACTTGCTCAGCCACTCATCTGTTGTTGTTGGACACCTGGGTTGCTTCCAGGTTTTGGCTATTACAAATTTTGCTGCCAAAAACATATGTGTACACAGATCTTTTTGGATGGGTGTGTTGGGATCCTTAGGATATATCCCCAGGAGAAGAATTGCAGGATCATAGGGTAGGTCCATTTCTAGCCTTCCAAGATTTCTCCAGACTGTTCTCCACAGAGGCTGGACCAATTTACACTCCCACCAGTAGTGTAGGAGGGTTCCTTTGACCCCACAACCCCTCCAGCATTGCTGCTGTTACCTTTTCTGATGTATGACATTCTCACAGGAGTGAAGTGGTTATCTCATTGTTGTCTTTATTTGCATTTCTCAGACAATCAAAGACTTGGAGCATTTTTTAATGTGTTTCTCAGCCTTTTGGATCTCTTCTGTGGTGAATATTCTGTCCATGTCCTCCCCCCATTTTTGGATGGGGTTATTTGCTGTCTTGTTGTTGAAATTTACAAGTTCTTTATATATTCTAGTTATTAGCCTCTTTTCTATTGTATGGCATGTAAAGATCTTCTCCCATTCTGTGAGAGGTCTCTTGGTTTGGGTAGTAGTTTCTTTAGCTGTGCAGAAGCTTTTTAATTTTATGTAGTCCCATAGGTTTATACTTGTCTTAGTTTTCTTTGTAATTGGATTCATTTCATTGAAGATGTCTTTAAAATTTATGCAGAAAAGAGTTCTGCCAATATTTTCCTCTAAGTATCTCATAGTTTGTGCTCTAACATCTAAGTCCTTGATCCACTTGGAATTTACTTTTGTATTTGGTGAAATATAGTGGTTCAGTTTAATTCTTCTGCATGTTTCAAAACATTTTTTTTCAACACCATTTGTTGAAGAGACTCTGCTTTCCCCATCTAATAGTCTGGGCACCTTTGTCAAAGATTAGATGTCCATAGGTGAGGGGGCTTACATCTGTGCTCTCAGTTCTATTCCACTGGTCAGTATGTCTATTCATGTTCCAGTACCAAGCAGTTTTGATGACAATGGCCCTATAATACAATTTGAGATCTGGGAATGTGATGCCTCCGGTTCTGTTATTTTTTTGTCAAGATTGTTTTGGCAATTCTAGGTCCTTTCTGGTACCAGATAAACATTTGTAGCATTTGTTCTATTCTCCTAAAAAATGTGCTTGGGATCTTGATGGGGATAGCATTAAAACTGTATATAGCTCTGGGTAGTATATTCATTTTGATGATCTTTCCACTTCTTTGTGTCTTTTTCAATTTCCTTGAGTAGTGACTCATAATTTTCAGTATACAATTCTTTCACTTCTTTGGTTAGGTTTATTCCTAGATATTTTATTGGTTTTGTTGTTATAGTAAAAGGAATTGATTTCTGGCTTTCAATTTCTTCTAACTTAGTGTTTGCATAGAGGAATGCCACTGACTTTTGAATGTTAATTTTGTAGCCTGACACCTTACTGTATTGCCTGATAATTTCCAAAAGCTTTTTGCTGGATTCCTTAGGTTTTACTATGTATACTATCATGTCATCTTCAAATTGGGAGAGTTTGACTTCTTCTCTCCCAATCTGTATCCCTTTAATTCCTTGCTCCTGCCTGATTGCTATGGCAAGAACTTCCAACATTATGTTGAATAGTAATGGTGATGGTAATTTGTAATATTCTTTGGCCAGTTTCTTTCCTAATATGTTCTCCCTCATTCAATTTTTAAATGTACTGAAATAATTGACCATGACATTCTTTTGGTGAATTTTTAAAACTCAAACATATCTGCAATTTTTTTCTTTCACATTCCTCTCAGTACTTACTTGTGATTTTTCTTTTATCAAATAACTTTATATGCTGTCTCTTCTATTATTCAAATAATCAGATTTTATTTTCTCTGTTGTCCTTCATTTCACTAAGTTCTAATTTTATTCAATTCCTGTACTCTTGATATTTGTTTTGTAGTTTTCTTTCCTAACCTCTTGACATTGAACTTCAGTCTATATGTTTTCTCATTTCTCAATAAATGAAAGTCACAATTTGTAGAATTCATTTGTTTTATTCAAAGTAAATGTTTCATATTTTACTATGATTACCTTATGCATTTTTGTTCCGAGGGCTGGGTAGTCACAGTGGGTTAAGCGCACTTGGCACCAAGCTCAAGGACGGGTGTTAGGATCCTAGTTCAAGCCCCCAGTTCCCCACCTTCAGGGGGTCACTTCACAAGTGTTGAAGCAGGTCTGCAGGTGTCTATCTTTTTCTCCTCCTCTCTGTCTTCCATTCCTCTCTCAATTTCTCTCTGTCCTATCCAACAACAATAACAGCAATAACAACAATAATAATAAAAAACCCTGGGCAACAAAAGGGAAAAAATGACCGTCAGGGGCAGTGGATTTTTAGAGCAGGCATCAAAATCCAGCAACTTTGGAGACAAAAAAATATAGAAACAATTTTTTTCCTCTTCAAATAAGGCTTCTTTTAAATTTTTAAATAAATTTATTTAATTGCTTTGGTAATTGGGTAAATTTTGTATGGTGTCAATTCTTTGAAAAGTGTTAGAAGTTTCAGTGTGCTTCAGTTTAGAAGAAAGTTTTCTGTGTACACTTACAAATAATTTAGATTCTCTGATATTAAGTTCTATACAGCTGTTGGATCAATCTAATTACATGCATTATTCATATCACTAGAAAGTTACTATTATTGTACACGAAATATCAATTTCTAAAAGCATTAAAATCTCACTCTGCAGTTGTATTAATGTAGTAAATTACAGTGATTGATTTTTCTATTGTTAAACTACCCTTTTTTTCCTCAAATAAATGTAATAGATTATGATACATGTTTTATAACTCAATTTATAGACTATTTAATATTTTGTTTCTGTTTATGAGAACTATGTAAAGTTTCTTTTCTTCCTTCCTTTCTTCCTACCTTTTTTTAAAGCAGGATCTTGATTTATTGTAATTGATTAAGGGACATCTCTGAGGCTCTCAGGAGTGCAGGGCCCACCACTTGTCCAGGGGACCGCAGTTGGAGATGTATCTTACTCCACAGCCATCTGGGATAAGGCACTTTTCAGCCACCATGTCTTCAAATTCATCTGCGTTAAACTTGGTGAAGCCCCACTTCTTGGTGATATGGATCTTCTGGCATCCAGGGAACTTGAACTTGGCCCTGCCCAGGGCCTCAATCACATGCTCTTTGTTCTGCAGCTTGGTGCAAATGGACATGATGACCTGGCCAATGTGGACTCTGGCCATGGTGCCCTGGGGCTTCCCAAAAGCACCTCGCATCCCTGTCTGGAGCCTAAGATTAGGAACAGCAGGAGGTCAAACATAAAATGAATGCAGAGCTGGAAGGGCTGTCTCCAGAGTCCCTTAGGGCAGCCTGTACAAGCAACAGGCTGCATACACTACCCAGGAGAGGCTGCTGTTTGCAGCCACTGCACACCGGGTGCCAAGTGGAGGGCAGCACGGTCAGCTTAATTGGCTGCAGAATCTTTCTACATTTCTTTCATCTTTATTGCAGCCACTGTTATCACTGGGGCTCAGTTCCAGAAAAACAAATCCATTACTCCCAGAGGCCTTTTATATATTTTTCCTTCTATTTTTTTTAATTTAATAGGACAGGAAAAAAAAATGATGAGAGGGAAGGGCAAGAAATAAAGAGAAAGATACCTGCAGACATGCTTCCCTAAAGTGGAGAGTCAGGGCTCAATCTGGGTCCTTAGGCACAGTAAGGTGTGCTCAACAGGGTGCACCACCACCCAGGCCCTTGGAAAGTTTCTTTATTATCACTGCAAGGAAAGTGAGTTGGGAAATACAACCTCTGGATTTTTGTTCATTTGTTTGTATCTTCCAGTTCTATTGAAATAGATTGTCAGTATTTCCTTCATAAATGCTTGAAAGATTTATCAAGCCATCAGGTCAGTAGAATTTTCTGTAAGGGAATGGTTTTGAAAATTGATTCAATTTTCTTGATAGTAATGAGTCTTTAGATGTTCTCTTCTGTACATCAGTTTAAATAATTTCTGTTTTGAAGGAAATTGTACATTTTGATGAAACTGTCAAAATGAAATTAAGTTATTCATGAAATTTCACTATGTTTAATATCTCTAGCATGTATAGTTGTACCCTTTTTAAAATTTTTTATTTATAAAATGGAAACACCCACAAGACCATAGGATAAGAGGCGTACAATTCCACACAATTCCCACAACCAGAACTCCATATCCCATTCTCTCCCAATAGCTTTCCTATTCTTTATCCCTCTGGGAGTATGGACCCAGGATCATTATGGGGTGCAGAAGGTAGAAGGTCTGGCTTCTGTAATTGCTTCCCTGCTGAACATGGGCATTGGCAGGTCGACTCATACTCCCAGCCTGTCTCTCTTTTTCCCCAGTGGGGCAGGGTTCTGGGGAAGCGGGGCTCCAGGACACATTGGTGGAGTCATATGTCCAGGGAAGTCCAGTTGGTATCATGGTAGCATCTGAAGCCTGGTGGCTGAAAAAGAGTTAAGATAGAAAGCAGAACAAATTGTTGACTAATCATGAACCTAAAGGCTGGAATATTGTGGATGAAGATTTAGGGTCTCCATTTTGGAAAAAGCTAGTAGGTCTATTTTAGAGGTGTGTGTGTGTGTGTGTGTGTGTGTGTGTGTGTGTGTGTGTGTGTGTGTATGTATCATTTTGTTTATTGTCATTGCCAAGAGCAATGATGAGCATTTTCTCATGTTCCTGTTGGACATCTGTCTATCTTCTCTGAAGCACTGTATTTTCAGACCTACCCACTTTTTGATAAGGTTACTCATTATTGTTGTTATTTAGTCTGATGATTCCTTTACATATCTGGGATATTAGTCCTTTGTCAGATAACATGCTGTACAGATAGTTTACCCCATTCATTTTACTGGTAGTTTCTTTTTTTGTGTACAGAAGCTTTACAAATTGATGTAACCTATTACCTAATTTCATTTTTTGCTTACTTTGTGTTGTTGGAGTCAGGTCTAAAAGACATCATGAAATCAGTATCATGGAGTTTTTGCTTATATCTGCCTCTATGTATGTCTATTATTTCAGGTCTTACAATCAAGTGTCTCAATGATTTTGAGTTAATTTTTGTGTATGATGTTACATAGTGATCTACCTGTATTATTGACATGTGACTGCTCATTTTCCTCAACATCAGTTATTAAAGAAAATTTCCTTACTCCATCATATGCTTCAATATGACAGCCTTATTATTCAACTAATAAGTACATTAATTCAATGTAAAACTACTCACAGTAATATCAAGTGGATGGATATTTGAACTTGTAGGAAAAAAATGTCTCCTTGGTTGTGGGTATGAGTGCACATGACCACTCTACCATGAGCTATCCATTCATCGTTATTAAGACAGTTCTTGTGAATTTGAGCAAAGCACTATTTAGAATTTAGCAAAATGCTAATGTTTTTAGACTGAGAAGTCAAGGTTCTGGTTAGTAATATAAATAGGATTAGTTTTTAGCAGATCTTTGGCATTCTGGATTATGTTTGTTTGCTTTAAACTTTCATCTTATTACTAGATCCTGATAGATCTGAAAGCCGTTACTCAAACATTTGCTCAAAGCAGATGAGGGTAAGTTCTCAAAGAGACTGAGATTATATAGACCTGGTCATACCATCTCACTGAAATAGCCTTTTCCCTGAAAATGTATTATTGCTAAACCTGACTGAAGAATTAAAAATGGACAGGTGGTGTTAAGCTATCCTTTAGAATTACACTGATGTTGGGTGATTACTTGAAACTATTAAAAGTATAAGATATCTTCTCTCTAATTTATACCAGATCAAAATATTTAAAATCATACTGCTCTGTATAAAACTGGATTCCCTTTCAAGAGAAACTGCATTCCTAGTGAAAATCATGCTGGATGAGATAAGAATGACTGACTGTAGGGGGCCAAGTAATGGTGCACCTGGTTGAGTGCGTATACTACAATGTGCAAGGACCCAGGTTCAAGCCTCTGGTCCCCACCTGTAGGGACAGCTTTGTGAGTGTTTAGCAGGTGCCTCTCTATCTCTCTCCCTCTCTATCACCCTCTTCCCTCTCGATTTCTGGCTGTCTCTATCTAATAAATAAATAATTTTTAAAAGAATTATTGTAGGAAAAAAATTAAAAAATAAAGAATTATTGTAGGTAGTAGAATTTTGGAGAAGAAAAGAACTTTGTGTTCAAGAATATGGAACTAGAATTCTGAAGAAGGCATGGATAGAGAGTTTGTGCTCAGGAAAGCAGGCTGCAGCCTATCACTGCAGCAACAGACATTAAATAATCTGAGGGCTGGGTGGGGCGCACATGGTTAAGTGCATATGTTACATTGCACAAGGACCCAAGTTCAAGCGTTCAAGCCCCCATATCCACCTGCAGTGGGGAAGCTTCACAAGTGGTGAAGCAGTGCTGCAGGTATCTCTCAGCCTCTCTCTCTCTCTCTCCCTCTCTATCCCACTTCTCTCTCTCTCTCTCTCTCTCTCTCTCTCTCCCACTTCCCTCTCAGTTTCTCTATGTTCTATTTAATTAAATGAAAATTTAAAACAAAAATTTAAAAAGAGATTAAATAATCTGGCATCAGTGTCCACCAGAAAGACCACAGAAAGCTAACATGAAGTCACATATGTATATGGGTAATGAAAGCAAGGAAATCATGTCTAAATTTTTGTTGTACTGTAATGCCCTCCACTTATTGTTAAGCTGCACTAAAGCCCTCTAATTGTTATAGCAGGGCTTTATTTTTTTAATTCAATTTTTTATCATCTTTATTTATTGGATAGAGATAACAAGAAATTGAAAGGGAAGGGGAGATAGAGAGGGAGAGAGACAGAGAGACACCTGCAACACGGCTTCACCACTCGCAAAGCTTTCCCCCTGCAGGTGGGGACCGAGGGCTCAAACCTGGGTCCTTGCTCACTGTAACATGTGCATTCAGCCAGCTGTGCCGTCACACCAGCCTCTATTTTCTTACCTCTTTATGAAAGGTCACTGCCCATGGTCTGGCTGCACTGGTGCTAGGAGGGTAGCAACATCCTGAATGACTGATGTGTTCTGAAGGTGGGAAGAAGCAAAACTCCAAAGCAAGATCTAGACAGATGTCTACCACTGTAGTGGTGGACAACCTAGTAGTGTGGAAACACTTAAGCAATCTGAGCTCCTTGGAAGAATAAGTTCAGTAAAGTCTGGACTTCCTGCTGGTGAGTATAATAGACCCTCAATGATAAAATTTGGACATTCACAGGCTGGGGGGAATTTAGAATATTTAAAAATACAATAAAAAGCATTTCTAGTTAAAAACAACAAACTAGAGTGTGAAAATTAGCAGAAATTAACTCCATGCTTTTCTTTCTTATGGTGCCTTTGGGAGTTCTTATTACTTCTGTGTTTCCCTTTTGAAATGTGATAGTCAATTTTTATTTTAAAATCAAGGGGAACATTTCTCAGATTTAGATTCTGTCTGATTAGACTCTGATTTCAAAGCAAATAGCTGTTCTTTAATGTTAGTCAAAGAAGATATTTCCTTTCATTTGGATTACAAGGTTTTATTTATTTCCTTTACTATTATGACAAATAGTAAAGGTTATTAGTCATAGGCCTTCAAGTAATATGAATATTTTTTATCAATAAAATATTTATTTGGTTACTCTAATATTTGATTACTCTAGTTTTGCTCATCTATTTAAACCATTAGTTTTCAAAATTACAAGAATTTGGATGATACTACAAAAAGATACATGTTAGAAATACATATTCTTGGGTCATATCCCCCCCATTCTGCTTCAGAAGGTCTATTCTGGGACTAAGAAATCATTTTAACAAGCTCTTCGGTGTTTGTTTTATCAATAACATTTAAGAGTCACTGCCAAAGGCTTCTTCACGTGTTGGATGTTTATCACTTAAAAAATTTCACAAGGGGAGTAGGGCAGTGGCACAGCGGCACACGTGGCACAAAGCACAAGGACTGGCATAAGGATCCCGGTTAGCGCCCCCATCCCCACCTGCTGGGGAGTCACTTCACAAGCGGTGAAGCAGGTCTGAAGGTGTCTGTCTTTCTCTCCCCCTCTCTGTCTTCCCCTCCTCTCTCCATTTCTATCTGTCCTATCCAACAACAACGACATCAATAACCACAACAATGTTAAACAACAGGGCAACAAAGAGAAAATAAATAAATATAAAATTTTTTTTTTTAAGTTTCACAGTTTTGTTTGTTTTTGCCTCCAGGGTTATTGCTGGTGCTTGGTGCCTGCACTGTGAATCCACTGCTTCCTAACAACCATTTTTTTCCTCTCCCCCCCCCACCCCCACTGACTAGGACAGAGAGAAACTGAGGGGATTAAAGAGAGGGGGAGAGAAAGACACCTACAGACCTGCTTCACCTGTTATGAAGTGACCCCCTGCAGGTGGGGATGGGGGGGCTGGGTTCAGGGGCTGGGCTCTGGGGCTGGACCAGGGCGTTTGTATAGGCAGGTCCTCGTGCTTCCTACGAGTGCACTTAATCTAGTGCACTACCGCCTAGCCCCCCACAATGCTCTTTTCTCTCTGATCATCACTGATCATCACAAGCTTTGTTGTTGTTTTTTATGCAAGCAGAAGATGAAAACTGCAAGTAGAATCACACTTTTACCTGTATAATAGTAAAGAAAAAAAAACTTAAACTCACACTGAATTGTTGGTCATTGTGAAATTTTAGCAGTACTTTATGTCATTCTGATATCACTTATGATAAAACTTTAAATAGAAATATTAAGATTTGCCTTCTTCCACTATGCTATCTTTGAAAATGCTCCCAGAGATGAAATCTATAATTTATTCATTTTGTGAAAATCTTGAAAATGGATGAACTCTTGTAACTTACTGTTGTCTAACTTCTGAGCTTAATTAAATGAACTCACATGAATGGAAGACTTTCCTTTACACATACGGTTTCCAGTCAGTTAACATTTACTAATCTCTAGTTATCACTCTGATTTTACTATGGAGTTTGATGTTTACATCTCTTGTTATAATGGTTTCTTTCACATTATCACTTTTTTTTCCTAAACAGTATAAAACCTGTGCCAGTATTTCTGATGGCAACTTGAATAGATTGTATGAACATATTGCTTTCCCTCATAATAATTATCTGTTGCCTTCTTAGACTCTCATACTACAAGAAACTGTCCCCATTCTCCTTAAAATCTTTATTTCTCCCAGTACTGGAACCTCTGGGACTTTGCTTGTATTTCTTGATGCCTCTTTTCTCTCTTTTTTTTTTGTTTTAATTTTGCTTTTCCCCCCTTTTGTTGCCCTTGTTGTTTTATTGTTGCTGTACTTATTATTGTTGTTGATGTCGTCATCGTTCGATAGGACAGAGAGAAATGGAGAGAAGAGGGGATGACAGAGAAGGGGAGAGAAAGATAAATACCTGCAGACCTGCTTCACTGCAGGTGGGGAGTGAGTGCTCGAACTGGGATCTTTACGCAGTCCTTGTTCTTTGCGCCATGTGGCTTAACCTGCTGCGCTACTACTACCGCCAGACCCCCATTGCCTCTTCTCTTGGCCTTTTAAGCTATTATAGTGCCTCTGTTGAGCTCAACTGAACCAATACCATCACTGTCACCATGCCATGTTATGCTGCCACTGCTTTTACATTTTAGAGTGTATATAGAAACTCATGCCTGAAATGTCAAGTCTTCCAAATCCAATAATCTGGTGAGAACTTTCCTAACACTTGGGACAACCTATTTCCATTTCAAATGGTGCACTCTCTAACAAAGTTACAGACTCTAGTTACAAGCTAGCGTACTGAAGGTACATGTATATACATATCTATAAATTAGAAGCAATTAAATAGCTCAAAAATAGAAGTGCTCCATAGTCTGCTGTGATTAGACTTAGACCTAATAATCTCAGAAAGTAAATAGAAAGACCTATAAAGAAGTCACCATAAATGGTCTAATCCAGTGTTTACTACTTAAGTTTAGACACCCCCTTCTCATCCCTACTACTTGACTTCCCTCAATCACTCTTATCTATTCAAATAAACATACAAAAGAAAGATGTGTCTCCTAACCCATTCTCTCATTTCCTTCTACTCTTCTCATGCTCCTTCTTACTTCCATTAATCATTCATTTTTCTATTTTATCCTCAGAAGACCTTTTGGGGAATATAAACTACCTTGGGATCCATGTAGTTTGCCTTTCAAAGTACTCACTCAGACCACTTCTGGATTCTGCATGTGTGAGCACTGAGTCTGGAAAGTGACTGACTGATGTGGGGAACTGAGATGGTGCACTTCAGATTGTAACTGCATGAATCTGATCAAAGTCATCAAGGAAAGAGATTTAGATGTGGTACTGCTTCTGAAAGCCAAGTTCTGCATATCCAAGAATAAGGATTGAAGAGAAGAAAACAGTTCTATTCAGGGGGATATTCAGGTGGCACTCATGTCTCTAAAGCCTATCTCTGGGGGTCAGGCAGTGGTGTACTTGGTTAAGCACACGGTACCATGTGTGAGACTCCAGGTTTGAACCTGCTCCCCACCTTCAAGGGGGGGGGGGCTTCAAGAGCCATGAATAGGTCTACCTCTCTGACCGCCCCACCACTCCCAATTTCTCTCTGTCCTATCAAATGAAATAGAAATGAAAAAGGAAAAGGAAAAGGGAAAAAAAAAAAGGCCACTGAAAGTGGTGGGTTTATAATGCTGGCACCAAGCCCCAGTGATAATAATGATGGCAAAAAAATTGGGGGGCTAAAACAAAATAAATGATCTCTCTCTTAGACCAAAGTTTTAGGACTTGATAGGAAAAATGGAGAAGGAATTTAAGAACAAGTAATATGTCAATAAAAGACCAAGGCTGGTGAAATATCTCATTTGAATGGTGTGCTGCTTTCTATGTGTATAGTCCAGGTCTAAGCATGGTCATAGCACACTGAAGGAAATTTTGATGCTTCTCTCTCTCTCAGCCACTCATTCTCTCCCTCCCTCTCTTTCTCTCTCTCTCTCTCTCTCTCTGTGTGTGCCTTATCTGTCTCTGAGAGACAAAACAGTTACAATTTTGTCTCTTTGTAGTTATTTAACTTTATCAAGCTGTCAATTTTAAATGAAAAGTGATAAAGCAATATATTTTTCATAGATTCAGAGTTATTATTTTACTCAAGAATCATATTTAATCCTTCAATTATATCCCTACATTTCACACCATACACTCTAATGGCAACCTTGACTTTTCCTCACAGTGTGAAGTCTGTTAAAAATAAATAATGAGGGGAGTTGAGTGGTAGCACAGTGGGTTAAGTGCACGTTGTGCAAACCGTAAGGATCCCAGTTCGAGCCCCCGGCTCCCCACCTGCAGGGAAGTCGCTTCACAGGCAGTGAAGCAGTTCTGCAGGTGTCTCTCTTTCTCTACCCCCTCTTTCTTCCTCTCCTCTCTCCCTTTCTCTCTGTCCTATCCAACAACAATGACAGAAATAACAACAACAATGATAATAAACAACAAGGACAACAAAAGGGAAAAATAATAAATATTTTAAAATAATGAAACAAATAAATAAGAAAAGAAAATCCCATCATTTGCATGCTATTTATTCTAATAAAATTAAGATTTTTAATTATTCCTACTATGTTGCATTGTATTTTCCCTTTAGAAATGACTCAAATGTGGACCACTAAAGTAATTACTTTAAAAGTAACATAGATGTAATAATTCTAGTGAGTCGGATGTGAATATTTTGCACAAGCATATAGAAGAATAAATATATACTTTGGAAATAAATCTGTAATTATTTGAAAAGTCAGATATAATGGGAGAAGAGACCCATTTGCTCCCTCCTATCAATGTTGCTGTCTATGTTGTGGCAGGAAGATTTCCACACCATTCTAAAACAGGAGCCTGTTTAAGAAAACAAACACATTTTCTTGAAATGAGTAGAAAACAGTATTTTGGAAGAGCAAAGTAGTTGGTTTTGTTACTGAAATTAAGTATGAAATAATATTCCTCATGCATCTAAACTAGCCAAGGATCAAAATAATTTTCATTAGATACTGCAAGAAATCTATATATGCCATTCTATTTTCAAGTAGTATATGAGACCAGAGGCAATGTCATTAACAATATTTTTGTTTGGATAAAAACAGAATTTTTCATGACAAACTTATTGAATGATACCTTTCAAACACTACATAGTAACAATGAGCCATGATGGGAAGTAACAGAAGAGTCTGTATGCTTTGACATGCAAGAAGATTCTGCACTTTACAGTAAAATGAAAGTGATTCTTTTGAGCAGAGTAAGAACAAATTTTGGCAAATAAAATTTGTTTTTAATTGGGACCTTGATGGTTTACAATCATTGGCCACGGGTACAATTTCCATTATGCACCAGGTCCCCAAAATTCTCTTCCCCGCCTCCCTCTCTCCATCCCAAGTGTCCTTTGCTTTGGTTCAATACACCATTCCCAATCTACATTTCACTTTCTGTTCTTTTTCCCTGTCTCTATGTATTATGTTCCACTTATAAGTGAGTTCATTTGGTGGTAAATGAACTTTGAGAAGGAAAAATATGCAATAACTTCTTGCTTCACTGATTCCTAAAAACATACACTATAAAAGATTTCTTATTTAGATAACACCTGTTTTATAATCCATGAGGAGCTCTCGGGTCAGCACTGAAAGCATTCTGGCTATGCTTGCAGAAAGGCAGGGTTTTACCATGAGAATAAAAGAGACTGCTCCTGGCTTCCAGTCCACAGTACATACCAGGAACAGGTGACTGTCAATACCTCATACCTGCTCCTAAGAGAGATTGTGCCACCCACAATTATGATTCAGTTGTAAACTCAAGTCTATGACTTTTCAGTCAGCTATTCAAAGAAACAATAAGCATGAAAGTATGAATTTGAGCTGTGGAATACTGATGGGGAAAGGTGCTTACAGTGATTGAAATTATCAACCTGGAGATAAATAAAATTTTTAATGTCTGGGAACATAAATCACATTTATTAAGACAATGTGGTAAAGTTAGTGTTATCACTGGGAATTTGAATCTCTCCCAGAATTAGATTTTCTTTTACATCCAGGAGAAAAATAAATCAACAATACATAAATGAGCATCTTTTAAAGTTACATCCAAAGTGTCACTGACAGTGTCCTATGAGGTGAAGGAACTGAAAAGCAGAGTATTAACATACTTCTTGCCATCTCCCAAGTTAAAACACAACAGTCTTCCCATTATTAACATGCTATTCCATTATATGTAACAATAATTAACTTTTAATATATGTATCTTATTTAGAAGATGCTCGTAGAATGTTATATATGCACTGACTTTCCTATTTAAAAAAAGAAGAAAAGGAAAAAACTTGCTGAATCCAAGATAGAGTTTCATTCTGCTTCAGGTCAGAGTAAACAAAAATCATAATGAATTAAGTTGAAAAATTGGAATAAAAACACTCCTAATTATAAAATAGGTTATTTTGTCCTCTCCGGAAAGAGCAGCTGGTAGCGCAGCGGGTTAAGCGTATGTGGCACGAAGTGCAAATACCACATAAGGATCCCGATTTGAACCCCTGTTCCCCACCTGCAGGGGGGCCATTTCACAAGTGGTGAAGAGGCCTGCAGGTGTCTATCTTTCTCTCTCCCCCTCTCTGTCTTCCCCTCCTCTCTCGATTTCTCTCTATCCTATACAACAACAATAATAAAAAAAAAAAAGATAAACAACAAGGTCAACAAAAAAGGAGAAAAAATGGCCTCCAGGATCAGTGGATTCTTAGGGTAGGCACTGAACCCCAGCAATAACCCTGGAGGCAAAAAAAGAAAAGAAAGCATGATGGGTAGGGGCATATACCAAGCTGTGTTCAAGGGCCCTCAGTTTCTAGATTTTCCCCTTATCCATCAGAATTTAGTAGGATGATTCTAAATTTGGCATATAAATATCAGTATTGTTTTCTAAAATGTATTGTATAATGGAAGCTTTTGTAACAATTATGCTTGCTGAATTGGAATCTTTTTTCTCTCATGTTTTAATATCTAATGTTATTGCTTATTGCAATTTAAATAATGGCAATGCTTTCTACTCTCATTGTCTCTTGAAAGTTGAAGTTTCATAATCACACAGTTAAATTCTCACAATGATAATAATTGCTATGCTTCTCTAAGTTCCCGTGCAGAACATTTTTACTGCATATGTCTTCAGCTCAGTAATGCAGTGGTAAGCATTTGTTTCCAATACAATTACAAGCATTCTTAATGTAAACATCAGTATTCTATCAGTCTTACAAATGCATAAGCCACAGCACTTCAGCAAGCATCAGCATTCTTATCTCTATTTCTCCAGGGGATATGTTTTCACTTTAGTTATTTTGTCTGTATTTTTAGAATTAAATGTAAGTTTCACTCACATGAAGGAATGAGAAAGGGCATAATCATTTATCATTAAGCAGATAGTCTTTCTTCTAATCTTGAGAGAAAGGAAAAAAAGGTTCTGTGTCCAACACAATTTCTTTTTTAAAAAATATATGATAAATCATTTTATTGGAAAATATTGATTTACAAGACTATTGTCAGAGGCATACAATTTATATCTCCCTATAACAAGTATCAGCACGCCACACCTTCTCCCAGATTGTCCTCTTCCTTTACCACTAGACACAAAATCCCCACTTCTCTCCTTCCGAGCCCTTGGATCTTCTGTAGTAGACCATATCTAATGAGTTTTATCCTATACTCTCACTTTCTTTGTTTCTTTAGTCTTGCCTGTGAGTGAAAGAAGCCCATATGTTCTCTCTCTCCTTTTTTTTTTTCTCTGCCCATGAGGGCTGAAGCATCAGGATTTATTTATTTTCTTTCTTCTTTTAAAATCAATCCTAAAGCTTCCTGGTCCCCCTTTCTTTTTTTTTTTAATTTCTTTATTGGGGAATTAATGTTTTACATTCCACAGTAAATAGTTTGTAAATGCATAACATTTCTCAGTTTTCCATTTAACACAATTTCTTTTTTTAATACGTTTTATTAATGATTTAATAATGATTGACAATATTGTGGGACAAGAGGAGTACAATTCCATGCAGTTCCCACCAGAGTTCCACATCCCATTCCCTCCACTGGAAAGTTCCCTAACTCTTTATCCCTCTAGGAATATGAACCAGAAATCTTTATGGGGTGCAGAAGGTGGGAGGTGTGGCTTCTGTAATGGCTTCTCCGCTAGACTTGGGCGTTGATAGGTCAGGTTCAGGCCAAAAATTGGTAAAGTCATACACCACTTAGAATATACCTAAAATAAATTTCTTAGCTTCTTCCAACACAAACCTCAAGTCTCATCTGCTATATTCCTACCTGTAGATTCCTGATTAATTTTAAAAAATTGTTCCGCTTTATATCTTAATGCTTTTCAGCCACCAAATTGCAGAAGCCACCATGACACCAGCCTGACTTCCCTGGGCAGACAACCTCACCACTGAGTAATGGAAACCCAACACAACTCCTTACAAGAAGTTGCCAGTATTTTCCACTGACCTACGAGGGGCCCTTTCATCATTGTGGTCATATGCAGTAGGTGCACTCCTGTTATATGGTGGCATGGGGATTAGAGGAGAGGAAAGATTTTTGTTCCTTCTGTTAATTCTAATCTTCTTGTCTATTCTGATTCTTGACCCTACCACTCAAATATATATAGGCAATATGAAAATATTAACCTCAAGAATAGTACTAAAATAAAAGGGACCTGCTATTACTAGTATTAGTTTATAACTCAGAATGAAAATCACTTCTTTTGTTTGCTTATTTTTCCTCTGTTTTGAACATTTGATTCGAATGTTCTTCACCAGCAAGCCATGTTACTGACATTCCCTAACAGTAATTAGTGATAATACATTTTGTAAAGTACATGCCTTACGCAAACAAGTGTGCTATTGCTTAACACATTTATCTAAAACAGTCAACACCCCAGAAGGCAGATGTACTTCTTCCAATGCTCAGAGTAGGTCATCAAGGAATATTTAAGTATCTTACTCAAAGTTCAATGGTAACTATTGAATAAATGAGGAACTGTCATCACCCTAGTGATCTCTGAGACTCCATAGCATCAGCTAATGTAACATGATAAACTTACTTCCTACGTCTGTTTACAAGTGGTGAAGCTGGTTGCAGTTGTCTTTTTGTTTCTCTTCCTCTCTATCTCCCCCTCTCCTCTTAATCTGTCTCTATCCAATAAATAAATATAATAAGAAAATTAATAAAGAATAAAATTGATGTGGTTGTGCACATTTTAATATAAATAAATAAATAGGGGTTGGGTGGTGGCACAACAAGTAAATTATACATGTTACCCAAGCATAAGAACCAGAGTTTCAAGGTCTGGGTCTCCAGCTACAGGGGGGAAGCGTAATGTGCTACAAAGCAGTGATGCTGGTGTCTCTTTTTCTCTCTTCCTCTCCATAACCTCTTCCTTCTCAATTTCTCCACATGTCCATAAGTAAAAGAGAGAGAGAGAGATAGAAATTAAAATGAAGTTCAGTGTAGAATTTCTTCTTGCTAGAGACCAGAGAATCTTTATATAGACCTGATATATAAATGTAGAGTAGGTATCCATACTAACAGGTAAACATGTTACTTCATAAAGACAAATTTAAAGGGTTCCCCCAACTTCTAGAGACCCTATGTCCTGATCAATTTTTATTCTTTGAATATATATATTAGGACAAGTGATCTAAAAAGTGATATCACTTTTTCTGATGATAACAAGTCAGAATTGCTAGGGAATTGAGACTTTCCCACCAATTAGCCACCCTTTTCACATTTTACTGGTAAAAAAAGTTAATCTGTAATTTCCAAAGAAAGTCACTGTACCATAAAAATAGACATCAAATCAATGGGCAATTAAGCATCCAGTAATAAAAAATGTGCAGATTGTATTTTTAGGCAAGTGAAAATGAAATAGCATTAAGTGGGAAAGTCAAATGAAAATTATTACATACTCTATAGTTAAAATAATGGTTATACATGCAAAGATTGTAAATTCATCAAGGGAAGATGAAAATAGTTGTTTAAGTAAAAAAGAAGATAAAATTCATTATGTATTTATTTATTTACCAGAACACTATTCAGATATGGTTTATGGCGGTGCTGGGGCTTGAACCTGGGACTTTTGATGCGTCAGGCATGAACATCTTTTTACATCTTTATTCTGCTATCTCCCTAGCCTAAAATGGATTTACTAATAAATTCTTTTGCTAATAAAATTGTTTTAATAATAAATTCTTTTTAAAAAAATCATTGTACCTTTTCTCATTGCTAAAATAAAATCCAAACTATACAATGAATATAAAAATTGACACATAGTCTTATCCTACCCCAAGGAGAAACCACTTACAGTAGACTTCTAGGACATTTTCAGATTTTTATGCATGTTTATACATATTTCTCCATAAATTGAACCATATTTTACAGTCTGTTTGGTATTATTTTATTTTTATATCAATGGTTTTTATGATAGATGAAGTAATATAAACCAACAAAATAGTCAAACAATAAATGATACATAATCAACTTAGGTACAAAGCAAATTTTAGAGGGTAAAATGCAAATAACAAGGAATAGTCTATCCTTTAATTGCCATCGAGATTCCAATCAGGTGGAGTCTGGCAATTTCTATACACAGCAGCCTAGTAACAAGGTCATGTCCTCCAAAGTCGTAGGGAGAGAGGTGGAGGAATTTTGATGGGGCAGGGGAAGGCGAATGAGCCTTAAGCCCCATCTGTCATTATGTGCCTGACCTGTCAAGACAAGACTCTGGATGTCTCCACAATGAGGGAGGAAGGAGCATTTGTGTCTTTTGTTAATTAAATAGAGCCCAAGGAGGCCACAAATGAGCTGCCAAGAGGAAACTGGTAAAAAGCTGCCACAGACCTGCCACCAAGACCCACAGGCTTGGTTTTGATTTTCTAAGCTTACACCTACTTTCCAAGGAGACCTACTATTCATATTACTCAGGCCTCAGGTCTGTGTGCCTTCCCTCCCCAGGGATGCTTCTCAGCTAGCAGAAGTTATTATTCATTATCCACATGCCATTCCAGCTAATAGGACTGAGGTTTTCCTGGGGTCACATGGCAGTGCTGCTCTATCTTCGATCCACAGGCTGGAAAAATGCCTTCTCCTTCTGCTCTGTAACTACTTCAATAATAAAGTAATGTGAGGTTATGCAGCTCAGCATATGGTATTTCCTTGGAGAACAGAATGGGAGGAATGGAAGCCTCGGAAGTTAGTCTTTAGGTAGAGTGAGCTCACTGAATGCTCTCAATTACATTAGAGTTGATGGTTTTGACAAGGGCCCCATGGGCCTGAAAAGCAATGAATGTTGGCTGCTCTACATATTGATGTTTTTCTGGAGTGAGAGTACAGTGTGTGCATCACATTCTCAAAGACATCTGTTAATTGTCTGACTGCCCAGGCTTAATTTCAATAATTTCTAAGAAGACACTTAGGCATGCCCTCTGAAGACCACACTTTTCCCAACATATTCTCGTGTCTTGTTTTTTACAATATATACTTTGCAACTCATTTGTCCCCTGGTCAGAATCCAAGCAGAGCACCAAGGATATATGTCATAATCTCCAAACAAGTGAACTCTGATTAAGGGGCAAATAAATCAGACGAAAACAAGCAGAAATGAAAACATGAAAAATACCATCGCAGGGGCTGGGCAGTGGCACATCTGAAGTAGCACACATGTTACAATGCACCAGGACCTGGGTGCAATTACCCTCCCTGCAAGGAAGAAGCTTAGTGAGTGGTGAAGCAGTGCTGCTGGTCTCTCTCTCTCTCTCTTTTTTTTTCTATTTCTTCCTTCCCTCTCAATTTCTGTCTGTCCAAAATAAATAAATAAGATTTTTTTTAAATACCATTGCAAACCAACGATAAGACTGCATATATAGGGGCCACACAGAGGTGCACCAGGTTGATTTTGCACATTACCATGCTCATGAGAAATGGGAAAACCGGCAGGCAGACAATGAAAGGGGGGAAGAGGAACCACTGGGGTCTGTGGTGGGCCTCCATCTCTGAACTCCTATAGGCTGAGAGGGACCGAGGGAAACCCCCTCCTTCCCGCACCCCCAACCCCCACACCCTGATTGTGGCGGGCTTCCACTTCTACATCCCCAAGCCCTTGACCATTTGACTGTTACCGCCTGCACTGGAATTTAAAGATCCTGTTGCATTAATTTGCATTAAGGAAACCTGAGCGGGGGCCGGCGGTGGCACAGCTGGTTGAGAGCACATGGCGCAAAGCTCAAGCACCCGCATAGGGATCCGGGTAGAAGCCCCGGCTCCCCACCTGCAGGAGGTCCTTTCACAGGCGGTCAAGCTGGTCTGCAGGTATCCATCTTTCTCTGGCCCCCCTCCCCCGCTCCCTCCCCCTCCTCTCTCAATTTCTCTGTCTTACCCAACAACAACGACAGCAATAGCAGCCCCAGCGATGGCTCTAGAGGCAAAAAAAAAAAAAAATTAAAGGAATCCTGAATGCCACGCCCCTTTGCAGAGCCAATAAATAGCCCACCCAGCAGTTAGTTCAGATTTCCCGGTGTCAACTCACTAACTACATATATACCTCAAAAAAATAATAAACCCTATATAAACACTGAGTGTTCACTGCCTCTTTATAGTTGACTTTTTTTTTCTCCAGGGTTTTTGCTGGGGCTTGGTACCTGCACCATGAATCCACTGCTCCTGGAGGCTATTTTTCCCCTTTTCTTTATTATTATTTTTTATTTCTTTATTGGGGGATTAATGTTTTACATTCGACAGAAAAATACAATAGTTTGTACATGCATAACATTTCTCAGTTTTCCACATAACAGTACAACCCCCCACTAGGTCCTCTGTCATCCGTTTTGGACCTCTACTCTCCCCCCTAACCACCCAGAGTCTTTTACTTTGGTGCAGTACACCAACTCCAGTCCAGGTTTTTTACCCTCTTGTCTACCCTTGTGATTACTATTATTGTTGTTATTCATGTCATTGTTGTTGGATAGGACAGAGAGAAATGGAGACAGGGAAGACAGAGAGGGGGAGAGAAAGACAGACACCTGCAGTGGTCCGGGAGGTGGCGTAGTGGTTAAAGCACTGGATTCTCAAGCATGAGGTCCTGAGTTCAATCCCCAGCAGCACATGTACCAGAGTGATGTCTGGTTCTTTCTCTCTCCTCCTATCTTTCTCATTGATAAATAAATAAATGAGAGAGAGAGAGAAAGGAAGAAAGGAAGAAGAAAGAAAGAAAGAAAGGAAGAAAAAGAAAGAAAGAAAGAAAGGAAGGAAGGAAGGAAGGAAGAAAGAAAGAAAGAAAGAAAGAAAGAAAGAAAGAAAGAAAGAAAGAAAGAAAGACACCTGCTTCGCCACTTGTGAAGTGACTCCCCTGCAGGTGGGGAGCCGCCGCTGGAACCGGGATCCTTAGCCTCTTCAGGTGAGGAGAGCCAGGAGGCTCAAACGGTGATTCTTATGCCAGTCCATGTGCTTCGCACATTGTGCACTTAACCTGCTGTGCTACAGCCCGACTCCCTATAGTGGACTTTTCTATGTCAGCTCTCTTTCTGTATCTCTCTAGTCAGTGTATTTCCAGCTAACATCCCTTTGCCCCTCTCCACAGTTTGTTATGAATTCTTTTTACAAGATCTATGTTATTGCACCACCTATCACTAATGTAAAAACTAAGCACTATAGATCCAAGTTTGACACGACAAACCCTGGGCATAATGTAGTCAGAAGTCCTTCAGTTCCATGTATTATTTCAGCATACTGTTTGCTCATTCCATTGTGCTTTTTCTTCTAAAGGTGCATGAATACAGGAATCAGCATGCTGCCTGGGGGGAAGCTTCCATGCTGTGGTATAATTCCATCTAACCCTCTCTCCTTGTCATTGTCTCTCTTTCATTGAAAAAAAATCTATATAAAGTGGTGAAGCCCTGGAGGGGACAAAAATATGCAGGCCTGGGAGAGAGCATGATGCAAAAGACTTCCATTCCTGAGCTTTCTAGGCCCCAGGTTCAATATCAGGCACCAGCATAAGCCAGAGCTAAATAATGCTCTGATGAAAAATGTTGAAAGGAAAGAAATGATGTCCACCAATGTGCTTGATTTTTTTCCCCCACAAGTATTTTGCTTACCCATTCAGAAGGACAATTATCTGAAGTTTATGTCTCCCTGGGTGGTCTTGAACCAGTGGCAGACTCTTAATCAAGTCTGAAAGTCCACCTCCATTGCCTTGAGTGGGGGCCATCTGATGTGTATTTTATTGCATGCTTGTGGGATCAGGATGGTATAGGAGCTTTGCCAAAAATTGCTTGGTTTCTCCCCCTTCCACATCTTATTCTCCTCAGTAGCCTACCAGATTCTCCTGGGAGCACTTTCTTATAATGATTTACTTATCCACAAGTTCTGGCCAAGGTTTCCTTGTAGAGAACCCACCCCAAGACAAGTGTATAAAGAACAACAGCAGGAGGGGAGCCAAAGTTTGTTTGCCACTGACCCTCTTTAAAAGCAGCTAGTTACATCTTAAACATGAGATGGGTGTCACTGACAAACTGGAAGCATAATGAGATGCAAAGAAGAACATTAGAGGCAAATAGATGAAGATAGAAGTTGGACTGAGAAAAAGGAGGGGAAAGAGAAAGAATGATCAGTGAGAAATGATAGGATAATCTTTTTACCTTTCCTTTTCTTTTTCACTTTATGCCATGGTATACTGGAGAAGGATTTAAGTAAGACTGAACAGAGTTAGGTTTATATTCAAGCACCATCAATTCTGAGCTATTGAGCCTTAAAAATGTCACTCAAATTTTCCTAGCCCCAGTTTTCTTACTGGAAACTAGGAATCACAATACCTAATCCATAGGATTATAAGGAGAATAAAGGAAAACCACAGAAGTGGAATAAAATTAAAATTGAAAACAAAGTTATTAAATATTTTATTAAAGATTTATTAATTTGTATGAGATAACAAGATCATAGCAATTCATAGCTCTGGCATGTAGTGGTGCTAGGAATTGAACCCAGAACTGCTAGAGCCTTGGGCATACAGGCTGTATACTGAACAGCTGAGATAACCCTCAAATCTTGAAGTGTTTTTTTTTAAACTCTTTTCCTTCCGCGTGATTTGGACTGTATTATAGTTTAAGTAAGCTATAAAACCATTTAGACTATATACTATAAAACAAATGGCTTTAACCACAGAGGAAATAGCTGGATAATGTTGATTATGTATCGATATACAAAAATATGCAGACAAAAAGGGTAAAAATTATTTCAGAAGATGGTGAGGTGTGTTTCCTTAAGGAAACCATCCTGGGCTAAGTCGTTTCTTCCATGGCATTTAATTCCCGATTTCCTTTTGGAGCACTCTTTACAGTATTGGAAATTAATTATTTAGGGTCAGGCTTTCCTGCCAGATTGTAAAGTACACATCATATCTTAGTTATGAGTTTGAGTCTCTAGTATCTAGTACAAATTTGGGGCAAAATCATTTTTTATTGGAGAGGAGAGAAAGCGAAGTCAAGAGTAAAAGAGGAGAAAAGAGAAGACAGAAGGTGAGAGAAAGAAAGACACTTGCAGTATGAATTCATCACTTACAAAACTTTTCACCTTCAGGTAGTAACCAGGGGCTTGAACCTGGATTCTTGAGCACTGTATTATGCACACTCAACCAGGTGTGCCACTACCTGACCCCCAAAAATATTTTTAGTAATAATTTCCCCACAAATTAAATAATATGAAGTAGACATTTTAAGATAAATAGGATTTGAAGGGAGTTGGGTGGTAGTGCAGAGGGTTAAGCCACGTGGCACAAAGCACAAGGACTGGTGTAAGGATCCTAGTTCAAGCCCCCAGCTCCCCACCTGCAGGGGAGTGGCTTCACAGGCGGTGAAGCAGGTCTGCAGGTGTCTATCTTTCTCTCCCTCTCTCTGTCTTCCCCTCCTCTCTCCTTCTCTCTGTCCTATCCAACAATGACAACAACAATAATAATAACAATAAAAAAACAAAGGCAACAAAAGGGAATAAATAAATTAAATAAATAATTTTTTAAAAGTTGTAGAAGAGAACATGATGCCATCAATGCAGAGGGAAAATCTTTGCAGAAGCAGAGTGTGTGTGTGTGTGTGTGTGTGTGTGTGTGTGTGTGTGTGTGATGAAGCAAAGGTAGACCTTGTGTGTAGTAAACGTGGGGACAGGGTGAAAAGGTGAGCAGTTAGATGAAAGAACAACCATCTTATTTAAGGGTAGAAATCAGGAAGAAACAGCATGTTCCAAATTTCTTTTCATACCTTAACCAGAAATTAAGCTTTTGCGTTAAAAATGATACAGTGTCATTCCTTCTTACTAATAAACAAATGAGTAGGCGAAGACTAATTTGATTTACAACTAGAAGGCAAAGTACACCTCCCTGTCTGCTACATTAGTCTCAAGATTTTCTTGTATAATCTCTGTCATGTGTTTAAATGCCCACAAAGAAGGTAGGAGAAGTGTTCTAGCAGGTAGAGCCTAAGACTTATAATTATGAGATCCTGAGTTCAGTCCTATGCTCTGGATATGTTGGAGTGGTGGTCTGGTTCTCCCTCACACACACAGTAGTAAATAAATTAGTAAGTCAATAGATAAACTAGACTTTTAAAAAAACAAAATGAACTCATCTGTGTCTGAAGTCCTCAGTATGTCTTAAGACAATGCAATTCATATCGGTATTGTTGATATTACTGAAATACAGACACACTGACACAACTGGTCATTTGTTTCAGGAAATCCAAAAGAAGTATTCTGCCCTTTGATGTGGGACTGGCAGTCAGAAAACTATTTTCAAATTGTTGACTACATTGCAATGCAACATTCCACAAATCATTTCTTCAAAATTTTACGTTAGTTTTTTCACTTTAAGAGTGGCAATGTTGGACAGGATTGTCAAAAAAAATTTTTTTTTAATTTCTTTACTGGGGAATTAATGTTTTATATGCATAGTTTGTACATGCATAGCATTTTTCAGTTTTCCATGTAACAATACAACCCCCACTAGGTCCTCTTGTCATCCTTCTTGGACCTGTATTCTCCCCCACCCCCAGAGTCTTTTACTTTGGTGCAATACACCAATTCCAGTTCAGGTTCTACTTGTATTTTCTCTTCTGATCTTGTTTTTCAACTTCTGCCTGAGAGTGAGATCATCCCATATTCATCCTTCTGCTTCTAACTTATTTCACTCAACATGAATTTTTCAAGCTCCATCCAAGATCGGCAACTAGGGAACTTGTTAAAACCATGCTGAGTATCCGGAATCCTCTGATTCCTCTCCAGGTCCAGAGATTCTACTTAACGATTATCTTCCGTGAGTCCAGGTCAGTAAGAACACAAATACTCACACAAGTGTAACATTTTTGTTAAAATATGTGAGCCTACCTTTAGAAAAGGAAAGAGTGCTATCACTAAAGATATAATTCTTGTTTTCTTTTGTTTGTACTTCTTCCTATGATTGCAGATGCTCCAATCTCCCTCTTGCCCAGCATCTAGGACTTTCTGGAGGTGTGCACTCATAAACAGCTACTTCACTCATAGTAATGTTCTGCTCTTTTGTCAGGTCTGGTTCTGACATGCCTTAATTTTCCCTGGAGGGTTACATGTGTCATCTCAGAAACCCAAGGGTTCCTCCAAAAAACTATCCCGTGCAGTGCTACTCTTCTTACAATGCCCTGCTGATGGCAATTATACTATACCATTTCAGAGGTACGACTGTGAGCCAAAGTCACTAAGACTGCTGAGAGTGCTGATGAAAAGGCCTAAATTGCAAGTAGTACAAATAGGTTTTATCTTTGACATATTGCTGGTGAGAATCCTGAGGCTGCACTAGGGCTGGGTAAAACTGCCATGGCCAATTAACGATGTCAGCGAGAGGTGCAAAACTAAAGAATAATGCTATTCCAGGGATTTAGAATTTAATCCAAATCCTCTTCTTTTTTTTCTTTTTTCTTTCTTTTTTCCTTTTTTTTTTTTTTTTTAATGTTTAGCTGTTACTTTTGTTTTCCAGATGAAAACACTGAAACTCAGAAAAATTTACCAGGGATCGGGCATTAGCATCTTGGATTAAGCACACATGGTGAAGAGAGCAGAAAGAGCAGCATAAGGATACTGGTTCAAGCCCCGCCCCCAGCCCTCTACCTGCAGGGAGTCACTTCACAAGTGGTGAAGCAGGTCTTCAGGTGTCTATCTTTCTCTTTCCCTCTCTGTCTTCCCATCTTCTCTGGAGTTCTCTCTGTCCTATCCAACAACAATGACATCAATAACAACAATAATAATAACCACAACAACAATAAAACAACAAGGGCAACAAAAGGGAAAAAAATAGCCTAGAGCAGGCAGGAAGCCCCAGCAGAGTAATCCTGGAGGGAAAAAAAAATTACCCAAATTTCCAGAAGCACTGCAAAGACACTAATTCTTCACCTGCAGATGGGCTTTTGGCTGAAGATCACTTGCCAATGTGCAGTACTGAACACTATTTTATTTATGACTGTGTGTGTGTGTGTGTGTGTGTGTGTGTGTGTGTGTGTGTGTGTGTGTGTGTTACACACAGCCACACACATGCATACCTCTTAAGGAACCCAGGTAATACTTTATGATGAAAGGGGAGATATGGAGGATTTCAGGATCTTTATGTCCTAATGAAGTTAAAAAAAAAAATCTAGGAATTATCCAGGCAGAATCATTTCAGGACAACTACTTGCTGCTTTTTCTAACAGTTTCTATTTCTCTTTTGTTAAAAAAATAATGCTTCCTTTGCAGGAATCCTGTGTCACTGGCCAGATTAAATAACTCAGAGGATCTGCAGCAGACAGCGAAGCCTTTAACCCCTGGGTCACTCTTACATCTCTCACCCAGATTAGGCCTGACAGCTCCTTAGACTGGAATGAATGCCCAGGCATTTGCCTTGACAGTTAGCATCAAATTATGGAACATTTTTGAAAGTCCTGAAATACATTTCGTCATTCTGTTTACTCCACTTTTCTATCAGTCAACAAATCAACAGAGATTCTTGCTGTCTTGATGAATTTTAGTTGGCAAAGATCATGGGAGCACTGGCCTCTGAAACAAGTACTGACATCTAGCCCCAGAGATCTGTCCAGGGGTTATATGGAAGCAAGATTTCATGACAGATAATCTTAGGTCCATTCTTGAAACGAAAAAGCATTCCTCATTGCATTGGAGAAGAAGTTCCCTGCATCACTTTAAGTGTAATTCTTTATTCTCTACTTTGACCACCTCTAAAAGTGAAGCCTGTGCAAGTTGCTGCAATGACGTGCAAGTTAAGTTTGTTTGCTATCTCGCTTGGATTACAGTTACTCACAAATATAAAATAGTATTTACATAGACAAATTTCAGGTTACATGATGATTGTTATGACTGTTGATTTTGATGACAGAAAGGAGACTAAAATGAAAAAGACTAAGATGTTGTCATATTACTGACCCAAAACAATAATCTACAACATTTTTAAATCACAGTGGAATTATGATTTTAGTATTCATAGATGGATAACAGATTTATATCCTTACAGATCTCTGACACTCTTGTCATATGTTCCAGTCTCCCCAACACTCCAATCACCTCTTTAAGCTGCTCACAGTTCAGGAGCCTCCAACACAGAGAACTTGTGTACACCACATATACTCATAGGTAATAGCATCTAGTGAAAATAGAGAGTGAGGGAGACAGAGAATCATCTGCAGCACTGATTCACCACTTGCAAAGCTTTCCCCCTGCAAGTGGGGACCAGGGGCCCAAACCTGGGTCCTTGCGCACTGTAATATGTGCGCTCAACCAGGTGCGCCACCACCCAGCCCTTCTTTCCATATATATTTTTTAAAAGACTTAACCCACAATGTGACTACACTGTACCCTTAAAGAGTAAAATGAAATGAAATCATAAAGGTGGGTCTCTGACTGGTATAACTGGAGTCATAAGAAGAAGAGACACCAAGGCGTTTGCATGCGGAGATAAGGTCATATGAGGACACAAAGAAATTCATCATATACAAATCAAGGCTAAGACATTGAAAATCAAATCTCTGTTGTTTAAGCCATCTCTTACTCTGTGATATTTTGTTATGACAATGACTGCAAACTAACATACTGTGCATTTCCCTTTAAATATTCACAAGAATTTGATGATTAATAGCTATGGATTCATCACCTAGATACAACTGTGTAATAAATCCTCTACTCTGGAATATTTAGGTCATTCCCAATTTTGTTATAATAAATAATTCTTACAACATGTTTATATGTTGGAAAATCATTTTTAGATGCAAAATATTTTCAAAAAAACTGTAGAATAAATTTATGAGAATTAACTATGGAAGTCTTATAGTATTTTTGAAACTTTTCTGAGTTATATATTATTTTTAAATAAGTTTCAAGAGAGTTCAGAGAAAGAATATAATAACTCTAGAATATTAAATGGATATTATTCAATAACTAATGTCACTTACATAAAAGACCTAACAAGACTCCCTTGGGGACAATTTCTCACTAAAAATACTATCATCAGTCAAAACAAAAATCCTAGCATAGGGCCAGCAAGACAGCTCACCATGCTTTTCTATGCACACAATCCAGATCCAAGCTAGGGCCTCACCACACTAGAGTAAGTTGTTGTGGTGTCTTTCCCTTTCTCCTGCTATCTGTCTCTCTCTATCTATGTGAAGAAGTCAACCCACAAAAGTGAAGCACCAGAGATGATAAAAACTAAATAAGTAAACAAACAAGTCCCTGATATAAGTATTTCTAGTCCGTAAAGATTCAAAGATTTGATACACAAATTAAGGAAGCGTGGGAAAGATGGTCTGTAAAAAGTGTTTTTTCTAAACCTTAATGACCCTGCAAAGGGAAGAGCAAGTAAAGTACAAAGGAGGTGTGGGTGTCTTCTTAGTAGTCTCTTCCATGATTTTATGAGTAGAGGCTATGTCACCATTATTAGGGAAAGATTTATGCTGCTTTTTACAATTGTAGTTCTTCCTAGATGGGGTTGAAGGTTTCTGCTAACATGATAATTGAATCAAAGTCAAGTATATCAAGAACTTAATGGAATGAAAAAATGTATGTAATGTGTTTTAGAAATTAATAAGGGGCGCTGGCATGGTGGTGCACCTGGCTGAGCACACATATTGCAATGCCCAAGGACCAAGATTCAAATCCCTTGTCCCCACCTGCAGGGAGAAAGCTTTGCAAGTGGTGAAGCAGTGTTGCAAGTATCTCTCTGTCTCTCCCTCTCTATCTACCCTACCCTTCCAATTTCTGACAGTTCTATCCAGTAAATCAAGATAATAAAAATATTTTTAAAATAAATTAATAAGGGAGGGTGCCAGGCAGTGGTGTACCTGGTTAAGAGCATATAGTACGAAGCACAGGGACTTGTGCAAGGATTCAGGTTCCAGCCCCTGGCTCCCCACCTGCAGGGGGAATGATTCATGAGCAGTGAAGTAGACCTGCAGGTCTCTCTCTCTCTCTCTCTCTCTCTCTCTCTCCCTTTCTATCTCCCCCTTAATTTCTCTCTATTCTATTTAATAAAATGGAAAAAAAATGACAAAATCTGGATAAGGGCAAGAGACAAGTATACTTTAATGATAGCTCTTTTGGTTACTACCAGGCTACCTCATCTCCCGGGGCCCTACTCAGATAATCCTGGAATCCCCACACAGATATAATGGGCCTAGACCTCTAATACTCCACTCTCCACTACCACTGGTCTTCTCCATCAGGAACAACATAATAGACCCTTTTGTGGGCCCCTACAGGACCTAGCCCTCAATATGGATCAACAATGGTAGGGACTGCCCCATTCTCTAAAGGGAGGTTAGACCAGAATACTCTACCACTCCAGGAAGATGGGTTTCGCAATGGGTGCAGCCTAGAATGTCCCTAGCTGTGACCACAGAATGTAAGCTCAGACCTACAGGGATGCACAGGTTATACAGGCTTCTGCACTGAATGTAGGCCCTAGATCAAATCGATAGGGTTTACAGTTAATATTTATATACTTTACACATATTTGGGAGCTTCTCTCTTCCCTAATACAACTTTCTAGTCCTATTTCCAACTCTGACACCATCTCATCAGACAATAACTTTGGTCTATCTGCATGTTAGCTGTCAGGCTCAGGCAAAAAAAAAAAAAAATAGTAAAGTAATGGACCCACAGGAATATACCTAAAATAGCTATTTCCAAAATGGAGACCCCCCAAATCTCATCTGTTATATTCTTGCCTTTAGGTTCCTGATTATTAAGCAGTTTGTTCTTTATATCTAATCTTAATGCTTTTTCAGACACCAAGTTCAGATGCTACCATGATGCCAACCTGACTTCTCTGGGTAGATGACCTCACCAATGTAGCCTGGAACCCCACCTCTCCAGAGCCCTGCCCCACTAGGGAAAGGCTCGGAGTACGGATATACCTGCCAACACCCACCCATGTTCAGTGGAGAAGCAATCATAGAAGCCAGATCATCCACCTTCTACACCCCCTAATAATCCTGGGTCCATGCTCCCAGAGAGATAAAGAATAGGAAAGCTTTCAAGGGAGGGGATGGGATATGGAACTCTGGTGGTGGGAATTGTGTGGAGTTGTATCCCTCTTATCCTATGGTCTTGTTGATATTTTTTATTTTACAAATAAATTTTTAAAAATGGAGGAAAAGTCTTCTAGGAGCAGTGGATTCATAGTGCCAGCACCAAGCCCCAATGATAAGCCTGGAAGAAGAAAGAAAGAGAGAGAGAGAGGAGAGAGGAGAGAAAAGAAGAAAGGAAGAAAGAAATAAAGAAAAAGAAAAAGAAAGAATAGAAGAGGAGGGATAATAGGCATGAGTACATACCTTCTAGATGGTGAAACTAACTGGAAGAAATAACAGAAAAGAAAATAGGGGATTATCATAAAAACTGAAGAAAATAAGCCCTACCGATAGCTGAGAGAGTACTGAGTAATTATTAAAAGGATTAGGAAATCGGGAGTCAGGCAGTAGCGCAGAGGGCTAAGTGCACATGGCGCAAAGTGCAAGGACCAGCTAAGGATCCTGGTTTGAGCCCCGGCTCCCCATCTGCAGGGAGTCGCTTCATAAGCGGTGAAGCAGGTCTGCAGGTGTCTATCTTTCTCTCCCATCTTCCCCTTCTCTCTCCATTTCTCTGTCCTATCCAACAACGACGACATCAACAACAATAATAACTACAACAACAATAAAAACAATAAGGGCAACAAAAAATAAATATTTAAAAAAAGATTAGGAAATCATCAGTAGAGAGAGGATAAATGGCATACTGTTAAACAGAGACGGGGAAAAGTTGCCTAAAAATAATTCATACCTTTAAAAGAACATCCAGGAACCAGGTGAGATAGAACACATGCAGTGTGATGGTATTCAGGAGATGAAGCTGGAAGTAGGAGGTCATGGACCTTAAAGGATGTGCTCATGTTTGTTGTTGTTTCCAGAACATTTTATTGGGAGGGTAACGTTTACAGGACAGTTACACATGGATATGATTTCTCATTTCCTCATAATAGGTGTCTGCAAAAGGCTTTCACCTCCAACTTGGGTCTTTTCCCTCCATCATGCAACAGGGCTCCAATGCCCTCTCCATCCCCTCCTTTCCTCTCCTTCCCCAGAAAGACTGGTGCTTTACTTTAGTGCAATACACTATACCCAGTCCATATATTACTTTGTGCTTTCCCTAACTGTCCTTGTTTCTTAACTTCCACCTATAAGTGAGATCATCCAGAATTTTTCTTCCTCTTTTTAGGTTAACTTATTTAACATGATTCGTTCAACTTCCATCCAAGATGAGGCAAAGGAAATGACTTTATTTGTAACAGCTGAGTACTATTCCACCCTACATATTTACAACTTTCTCAGCTGCTCATCTATAGCTGGGCATCTGTGTTGCTTCCAAGTCTAGGCTATTAGGTGTAGAAGTTTTTGAGTACGTATCTGGGGGTATTAGGAAGTTACCAACATATTTTATTGGCTTTTTATTTGAAGACTGCTGTGAAAACTACAAGGGGTGGCAAGAATAAAAGACATATGGGAGTCAGGCAGTAGCGCAGCGGGTTAAGCGCACATGGCGCCAAGCGCAAGGACCGGCTTTAAGGATCCCAGTTCGAGCACCTGACTCCCCACCTGCAGGGGAGTTGCTTCACAAGCAATGAAGGAGGTCTGCAGGTGTCTGTCTTTCACTCCCCGTTTCTGTCTTCCCCTCATCTCTCCATTTCTCTCTGTCCTATCCAACGATGATGACATCAATAACAACAACAATAATAACTACAACAATAAAAAAACAAGGGCAACAAAAGGGAATAAATAAATAAATAAATAAATTTTTTAAAAAAGAATATAAGACATATACCTCACCTGGCTCAAAAATAGCAAAAGAAAAGATTTTATCTCCTGCCATCTCCACTCCAACTCCCAATACTCACTGCAGGAGAATACTGTTGTGGTCTACAGAATCAGAAAGTGTATGCATGTGTCAGTCACTACAAGATGTATGTATATAAGGTGATCAGACAAAAGCAATGTAGACATTTCTGCTTGATATGCCTGATATATGTCAAGGCATATAATAATTATTCAGCTCTTTGGTGGGTTGATGCATGATGCATTTTCCTATGTAAGGCTTAGCACTTCCATTTTTGAACCACTGCATGACTTTCTGAAAATCACCATTAAAGTTGAAAACTTTATCTAATGCAGTAACAGTAACGATACCTACCTCAGTAGAATCTTGTAAGCATTAAAGAAGATAATGCATGCAAATATGTTTGTTAACTACAAAGTGTAATGTAAAAACTTATTTTAATTATTTGAAGTGGGAATGACAGACAAAGATTCTGTACTATTTTACCAGAAGGTGGCAGTGTTTTGTTTGCTAGACATATCCTCTCACCTGGGGGGTATTTTAGTGATTTGAGCAACCAAGGAAATGAGGAGGTTATGTTATGCGTATAAAGAACTTGGTTTTCTATTCCTGCATTACTTTGTTTTGGTTTGGACTATAGAAGGATTAGTATACAGAAAAATTACAATGATCAGTGCCTGCTTAGATGATCAGTAAAGGAGAAAGCCTTTGCCCGATGGCCCCATTCCTGAAAAGAATGTCACATTCATATTTGCTTGCGTTGTTTGTTTGATTGTCTTAACTGTCACTTTGTATTTGAAGTAGGTAGTCATATTTCAGTTTTATGGATCTGATCATGGGTTTCCCCCCCCCCCGATTGCTTTGCATTCTACATGTTACTTTGCATCAGCATATTCAAATATAGCCATTAACTCAACACTTTCTGGCTACAGAGATGATCTGAAGAAAATTTCAAAGATAACCATGCTTCAGCTTTTCTGGGAAGAGGCTATACAAAAGGACTTAACAATTATTATAAAATAACCTATCAAGGGGGCTGGGCAGTGGTGCACCTGGTTAAGCATACATATTACTACCAAGGACTGGGGTTCGAGCTCCCACTCCCCACCTGCAGGGGTTCCACTTTATGAGTGGTGAAACAGCTCTATAGGCATCTATCTTTTTCTCCCTCTAGTTCCCCATCCTCTCTTAATTTCTCTCTGTTCTATCTAATAAAAAAAAGAATAGAAAGGAAAAAATGGCCGTGGGAGTGATGGCTATGTAGTGCTGTCACCAAGCCCCAACAATAACCCTAGTGGCAAAAAAAAAAAAAAGAAAGGAAGGAAGGAAGGAAGAAAGAAAGAAAGAAAGAAAGAAAGAAAGAAAGAAAGAAAAGAAAAGAGAGAGAGAGAACAGAAAAATAAAACCAATCCTATCAGCATGTATAACCAAAGGCAATAAAGACCACACTGAGTGAAGGAGGTAAGTCTTTTCAGAGGGAATATAATCTATTTCTTGTTGTTTCAAATCAGTTTTCCTTGGTGATGTTCCACAACCTGTTTCACCACACAATCGAAACAGAACCAACAAACTTGCACATCATTCCTCAAAGTGCTCTATTTACGTAAATGTTGATGCTCAGAGTGTTTCCTTTTGACTTTGTTAACACATACTGCCTTTTTATTTCTTATGATAGCATCAGAATATACTAGATAGATTGCAAAGCTAGGAGGACTTTTGGAGAACAGGTACTATATCTTTAGATATTCCTATATTATATCTAGTAGAAGTAAATGGTCTTGGAGCAGCAGTTTTGCTGGTTATACTGACCTATGCCTTTTAGTCTATAATGTTTCATTTTATTGCTAATGAATTAATGTATGGAAAACCTAGAGGCAGTTTACCTACCATTTAAAAACAGCCAAAGGTCTGTTTGGATAACCAGTGTACCCTAAAATTAAATTTGCCTTCCATCTTGGAGCTAAGGCAATGTCACTGTTAGTGCTGTGATAAAATGAAAGTTAACCATGAGGTACAGTTCTATGAAGTATAATTGGTGCATAGTTTATTTTATAAATGTTATGAAGTTAAGACAGATTTTTTTTATTTAGAAATTACTTATAGGGTATCCTGAGGCACACAGTATTTGTGTCCATTGACACAAATCTGAAAGCAGATTAAAGTTGGTTTAGGAAAAGAGACCAGCATCTCATTCAAAGTTCAGTCTTTTGGGATTAATGTGCCTTTGTAACAGAAGTAACAGAAGTAACTGAAGAAGATTCTCCTGATCCCAAAATGTGTCCATAAAATTTATAATGACTACTGCCATAATTTTTACCCCCAAATATTTGTAAATCTAATTTTGATTAAGATCCCACTTTCATGGCCTGTTGTTCATAAGAAACAAAGGTTAACAACAAACACTCATAAAACAAACACTCATAAACAGAAGTTAAAAAAGAACAGAAAGGGGAACTCAAAGAAGGATTTGACCGAGTTTGGAGTAGGGCACCAAAGTAAAAATCTCTGTCTGGGTTGAGGGTGAGGGTGGATGTTCGGCTTCACTGGGGGCGTGGAGCATGGGATGGGACACAGTCTTTTGGTTGTGGGAATGGTGTTTATGGTGGTGGGAATGGTGTTTATCTGTCATATAAATCACTATTTAATTAATACGAGATGGGAAAAAATTGATTGAATGTCTCAAACTTTTTAATGCACAGACCATAGGCTGAGTCTTTGAAATGTTGACTTTCTTAAAAGCTTAGACCAGGGAGAACAAAAGCAACTGGTGGCATTACTCTATAAGACATAGCTATATACAAATAATGTCAAAGGACATAAATTACAGTTATGTTGTGTATGATACAGCAATTCCTAACAAAGATATTTTCAAAGTTAACTCAATTGCCAAATAATTTGATTACAGCGATAACTATCTATTGCCTTCTTAAATCCTAAGACAGCAAGAACCTCCTGCTTTCTCTATAGAGCCTATATTTAACATTTATTAAAGTTTAAATATTAGAAAAAAGAAACAAAGGTTTACCTACATAGGTGTTCTTTTGTCTGATATCAAAAACAACTAAGTTAGATTCAAAGAGAAAGTTCTAGGTTACCCAAGGTATGTGTTAATCCACAGGTTGGCTTGTGAAAGTCATTTCTCTTTTATGAATCCCATTTTACTTTTTTTTTTTTTTTAAGAAGTGACATAGACCTTTTCTAGGTTCATGTCAGCTTTGCATCATTGGTCAGTTGTGAGTTTGAAAAGCTGAGTTCTGGTAGTTAATCTGAATTCAGTATCCTACAGGGAACTACAAGGGTTGTGAATCCAATCCCTTTTGACTACTCATGTTTATACTAACACTTGTATTGGATTAAGTGTCTGAATGCTGGTTATTAATAAAGCTTAACATGTAAATCAGCCACCAGATCAGCTTTTTTCCTTTCCCATTAGACTATATCATTCAGGTAGTGAAATCTCATTTCTCAACCACCAAATTCTCCCTAACAAATGAGTACTATGTCAGTGATGCAGCTGATGACCAGTAGTATAGGTCAGAACAATTATTATCTTAGATCTGCAGAAAGAGCATTCACTCTAGGAACAGAGCTTAAATTTGAGACCTAGTGCTGGCCCTAACTTGGTTTGCATCCTTTGGCTTCTGCTTCAGTGTATGTATATTTAAAATTTAAGAATAATACCTATTTGATGGCTGACTATATATTCCTCAAGGCCATAACAGACATAAATTTTTACAAATCTGTGTCATTCAGTATTGCAAATACATACTCTGAAAGTAGTTTCTAAGGATCCTTCAGGCTGTTTTTTGGAGAACAGAAGTGTGGCAAG
Source organism: Erinaceus europaeus (assembly GCF_950295315.1). Classification (NCBI taxonomy): domain Eukaryota; kingdom Metazoa; phylum Chordata; class Mammalia; order Eulipotyphla; family Erinaceidae; genus Erinaceus; species Erinaceus europaeus. The sequence continues at coordinate 105,183,324 of NC_080170.1, forward strand.
CATGCAAATAGTAACATAAAAAAGATTAAAAATGATAATTCTCTAAGAGCAGTTCACAATGACACATGCAGAGATACTTTTCATGCAACACACTACTTTAACACACACACACAGCTAAATAGTTTCAATAGTTAATCAGCTAGTACAGGGGGGAAAAGAACATCTAATGAAATACAACATTAATTAAAATCTAATTGAAATGCCTTAGAAAATATGCTTCCAATATGCCTCAATCTAGAAAAAGGTTATGTATGAGGAATCTAAATGTCATAAATCACTAGATACATTCCCAGTGGAGTAAAAAGCATGTACACCGCAGTCACCACTATTATTTAGCATTAGAGGTCTTACAAAGTGACATGAGACAAAATAATATAGCAAACAAGTCTATGAAATTGTGAGCAAAAAGTAAAATAATTAATAACAATAATAAAGTTTTAATGTATGTAGATGGCCTGATCATCTATTTTAAAAATCCATGAGAATCAGGTCTTTTAAAAGATTTTATTTATTTATTCAATTATTTGGGAGAGTGATAGAAGGAGAGAGAGAAAGAGAACCAGACATCACTATGGCACATGTACTACCAGGAATCAAACTTGGGATTTCATGCTTCAGAGTCTAATATTTACCCAACAGTTACCATCTCCTGCAAAGATCAAGAGTTCACCAGTAGAGTTCCATCTGATATCAACAGTTTTCCTAAACTTTAGCAAGGCCACCTAAAAAATAAAAATCACAAGCAAAATAGTAACCACATACATCTGCTAGAAGTGGAAAGCCTACATGATTTGTGAAAATGGATAAGCAAGGACCTGAAGTATATGGGGAGATGAATACTTCTAGACAGAATGACTCACTGTAAATGAGTAGTTCTGGATGAGAGCTAAAGAGCAAAGTAGTTCCCAGACATGCTGGCTTGGAGAAATCTGAAAGAGCCTCAAGAAGTCAGTCTAAGGTACAGGGCGGGAGTGAAGGTTTGCAGGAGAAGAGAAATATAGACATTTAAAAATGTCATGCATTTCCATGTACCTGAATGCAAAAAAAAATTCTAGTAAAAATTAATGTGATTATTTCAGATAAAGGGTCTGGGATTGAGCACAGGAAGGAATTTTTTTTCTGTATTCTTAGAATTTATTTTAGCAGATTCTAAGTGTGTATCCCTTGAAAAACCAATGAGGTATTAATACCAGTAAGGGAAATCAGGGAAAATTAAAGAAAGCGATTTCTTTTGAGAGACCTATAATACTGGGACACCACTTTCAATGCTTTCCCCCTGTAGGTGGTTACCCGGTGCTTGAAACTTGGCTCTTGTGCATTGTAACATGTGTGCTCAGCCAGGTGTGTCGCCACCTGGACCCCAAGAAAGGGATTGCTTAGATAAGCCTGGTGCACATTCTTAGAAAAAGACTTAAGTTGGGGGTGACAGTGTTTTGCAGACACCTATCACAAGAAAGAAGAAATTGTACCCATGTGTTAACAGCTGTGTTATAAATTGCCATCTCCCCCAATAAAATGATTTGAAGATAAAAATTAAAAGATGAGATTTACAACAGGTGGTAACAAGTGGCAAGAGCATGCCACAATAAAAGAAATGTTATGCGGAAAATTAAGGAGCACAAGTACAAAGAAGAGTAACATTCTGCCAATTACCAGTTTGCAATGCGCAACTCCTAACTTGGACTTTTCATCAGGCCCCTCACACGCGGCTGAAGGCATCAGTTCTAGATTTGAATCCATGCTCTGTCACTAGCTAACTGTATCACCGTGGGCAAGTTCCTATGCAACCTCTCTAAACTTCAAAGTTGCAGTAATAAAAAAAATGTTGACTAATCACAACATCTTAACTAGGAAACCACAGAGAGGAGGAAAGCCTGAACAACAGCCATTTTCTAATCTAGGCTGGAGTTTTAAATAGTTTCTTCTTCCGTGTGGAAACACTACACTTTTCAATTTTTTTATGATAGAAAAGACAAGTGTGGTGTATGAATAATATATTCCCTGCGCTCTTTCCCTGAGGTGCCACGTAATGAAATGTTAATGAACCAGGTGTGTGCTAGAGTCTGCACTTGAAAACAAGGCATTCGGCGGCAGCAAGCAGGGACTGGACAAGAAAGATTGCTACAAAGCAGCTTCTGCAGCATTTCTTGTCTTTCTGATTTGCTAGAGATCAGACTTTTCTCTCCTGAGTGAAAGAGATGGAGTGGGCAGGGGGTAAATGGGAAGTCATAAGGCAAGTCAACTTTCAAAGAGAAAATTATTCCCACGAAGGAAGACAGCTGCTCTGTTAACAAGGCTGCAGGTGAGATGGGAAGCGTGTAACCATGTTTAATATTTTAACAAGAACGGGAGCATAAATAACATCACTGCATTTTGTGACTCTATAAACCAGACAGACCTGGGCCCATAGGTTGTTTGCCCAATTCAGATTTTGGAGAATCAAGAAAGAAGGCAAACAGATATACAGTGAGAATTTCATTGTTATCATCTCTGAATCGCAGGAAATAAATGGGTGGCTAGTAGAGCATAAGAATTATGTTCATGTAGGCTGGGCGGTAGCATGGCGGGTTAAGCGCAGGTGGCACAAAGCGCCAAGGACCCACATAAGGATCCCGCTTTGGCCCAGCTCCCCACCAGCAGTGGGGGTCGCTTCACAGGCGGTGAAGCAGGTATGCAGGTCTGCAGGTGTCTATCTTTCTCTCCCCCTCTCTGTCTTCCCTCCCCTCTCTCTTTTTCTCTCTGTCCTATCCAACAACAAAGACAGCAATAACAACAATAATAACGACAACAATATCGATAAACAACAAGGGCAAGAATAGGGAAAAATAGCCTCCAGGTGCAGTGGATTCTCAATGCAGGCACCAAGCCCCAGCAATAACCCTGGAGGCAAAAAAAAAAAAAAAAAAGAATTGGTGTTCAATATACCAAAGCAGTTCTTTATGTTTAGAAAACCCCATAAAGGTTGCATACAGCTGGGAGTCTGGCGGTAGCGCCGCAGGTTAAGAGCACGTGGCACGAAGCGCAAGGACCAGCGTTAAGGATCCCGGTTCCAGCCCCCGACTTCCCAACTGCAGGGAGTCCCTTCACAGGTTGGTGAAGCAAATCTGCAGGTGTCTCTCTTTCTCTCCCCCTCTCTGTCTTCCCGTCTTCTCTCGATTTTTCTCTGTCCTATCCTATCTATCAATAACTACAACAGTAAAACAAGGGCAACAAAAGGGAATAAATAAATATTTAAAAAAATGGTTACATACAACCAAGAAAGTGCTTTGTGTTGACAAGACAGTTCACCTGGGAGGGTGCCTGCTTTGCCATGCATGTGACCCAAGCTTGAGCCTGGTTCCCCATTTCACTGTGGAAAGCTTCAGTGCTGTGGCGTATTTTCCTCTCTCCCTCTTCCTCTCTGTCTCTCTCTTTCCACCTAAAAAATTTATCCAGGAATAGTGACACCCTGGCAATAAATAAGAGGAGGAAGTGGTGGATAGAAATAGAAGAAAAGATATAAAAAAAGTGCCATAAGTAAATCATGCATATTACAACTGTATCTCCCAAAATCTAAATGGGAAATTCACTGATTTATAAGAATACAGACTAAAGTTTTCAATTAGTATCATTTATTTTTCCTGTCACTCTTCTCATGTATTCTGCAACATCCACTCCCCAATTCAATTTTTTTTTTCAGTATTGTACACAGCTCCTTTTTCATTCTCTGTTTATCTACCAAAGCCTCTATAGGGATAAGCTAATAGTTTTCAAACATAGTCATTGAATTAATACATAAGAAACCCAGTGAGTTTATGAGTTGGTTCAGAATTCCCCAGATATGTACATCAGTTTGTTCTCTTTGCCATTAAATCTTTGATGAAAATTTCACATCAAACTTTTAAGGGAAAAATCATATTATGCAGGAGAGCAAAAGAAGACATGTGTCTAATACACTTAACCTGCCCTTGAACCCTTGTCCTGAAATATGACCCTCTTCATTCCACTGTCCTTGCATTTTCAAACTGGGAAGTTCTTGAATAGCCTTGGGCTCTACAGAGTACCAGGTTCCCAGAGAGGCTAGAGAGTTCTTACAGTCAAGGTCTCATTAGCATCCCTGACTCCTGTCTCAGAGCCCTATATGAATGCAAGGGCCAAAGAATGAAAGTCCCCAGGGTAATGGCTACATTATACATTACACTTGATAGCTAATAAGTCATCCCATCATCATCTAAAGCATTTCTGAGAGTGTCTTGCCAGAGGCAATATATAATATAGAGTGCTTGCTTAACTTGTCTGTGTTTCAATGACTGACCTGGGAAATTTTTCTGAAGGAGTAGGTTCCTTAAAGGAATTGTAGAGTTAATAGCCTGTCATAGGCCTAAGTATCACCAAATTGACCCAAGTGATTAATCCTAAATCAAATCATAAGGAGGAGTGACTAATATTGGACCTGTCAGAATGCAGCGCGATTAGGAACGAGGTAACAGTTGATCCTATTGGAATCAGAAAAGTTCTGCACAGACTTAGTCATACATAGTAAATCTAGCTCTGCCTATCACATAGATGCCTATTCCTGTTTCTAATTAGGATAACAGCCTGTATAGTGACTTCCTAGAGACGTTCTCCTCCCTCCTGGGATAGAAATTTTTTTTAAAAAAAACCTATACCAATAACAAGAAAGAAATACTGGAACAAAAGTTGAGGTTTGAGTTAGGATTCCTATTCACCCACTATATTTGGGGCAAAACTTCATCACCATGAATTTCAATTGCTTTCACTGGAAAATAAAGATCATGGCACTGACACCCTCACAAGGCTATTAGAAACCTCAAGTTTGGAGATGACTGTGATAATACTTCATAGAATGCAACGTACATTTAAAATTATCCATATTTTATCATTGTCACTGTTAGTGTCAGTGCTGATGAGCATGCAGAAACATCTCAGATATCACTTGCAACAGTGCTTATACAATTTTAATATGTTTAAGAACCACCTGGTGATATTGTTAAACTGCAGATTCTAAGTTGAGAAGATCTGAGATGAGAACCAAGGCTTTGCACTTCTGGAAAACATCTGAGTGACACAAATACTGCTGTTCTAAGGACCACGCTTTAGGTAGCAAGGACTTGCTATAACTTAGAATCCTTAAAAATGAGAAATGTGCAAAATGCTTGCCATATGTGACTCTGGGAGTAAGAATTTGAGCTACTTGTGTTATTTATTGTATTTTGAACATAAGGGTAGTTTTTTAATTTGCCTTGGTTGTTCGCACTGCAGACACAGGAGTCACATAACCTCAGCGGTAGATTCTAGGAGTCTGTTACTAGAAACCATAAAGTCAAACAGGCAGGCAATGTTGATGAATGATTTCTATGCATTTCTTTTCTTTAGAGATTTTGTGTTGTTGACACACTCAGCTACTCTTTAGAAAAAATTCAGTCTAGCAACTCATTCTTGAGAAATTATTTCCCATAGAGTAGAGCTATGACCGCATGGGCTGATAGGGACCTTTTGCTTCCACTTGTCTGCCAAGCCCAGCAGCCTCTCAGCAGCTGTGCACACTGTGAAATTTATCTTTGTCACAAATAGCAAATCACATGCTATAGAATATCACAATCTCATTATGAGATGTCATCTCACAACACAAATACATTATTTCCACCAGCTTTACAGACAGTGCAGCCACGTCACAACATCTCTGTGATGGATGGGCTCTATCTGGATGTATTTTGGACTGTGATTTACACATGGTGAGACCCAGACAGTCATGGACTGCAGTCAGCCCCAGAAGGACTCTTAAAAAAAAAAAGTCTCTCCTTCATGGTCTCTTAAACACAAGACCTAGTGGCTATAAAAGAAATAGGGACAATGTCAAAAGTCTCATTGCAACACTTTCCTTAGCTTCTTATGGTTTAGAATTTAAACCTTATACCAGTGAACTTTGATAGAAACCAGGAATAACCCCACATGTATATAGGATTATTGTTTTATGAGAGAAATACCTGTGAGGATGGCTATTATACAAAGAAAATGAAAGAAAGAAAGAAAAGAAAAGAAAAGAAAAGGAAAGAAAAGAAAAGAAACATGCTGGAGAGTATGTGAAGGGAACCCTTGTGTATTGTTGGTAAGAATGTAAACTTGTATAGCCATTATGGAAAGAAGGAGAATATATATATATATATATATATATATATATATATATATATATATATATATATATCACAGTTACCCCAAGTATGTGTAGTTTCACTCAGAAGTATTCAAAACACTAATTTGGAAGAGAGGTATGCACCTCCATATTTATTGTGACATTATTTATAATGGCCAAAAGTTAGAAACAACCTAAATGCACATGGACAGGTGAAAAAGATAAAAACTGTGTGATATATACACATGATAGAACACTACTTAGCTATAGGAAAGATGAAATCCTGCTATTTGCAAAGACATGAATGAACCTAAATAGTATTGTGTTTAGTGAAACAAGTGAAAGATTTACTGAGTGGTTTCACTCATATGTGATACATAAAGAAACAAACAAGAACAAAAATAAATAAATAACTGAGATTTTAGACTTGAACACCAAATTTGTGGTTAGAAGAAGGGAAGCAGAAAGTGGGGTAGGTAAATAGTAAAAAGGGTTAATTGTATGTTAATGGATAGATTCAAACTCCTAGTGAATTCAGTGAATACAGATGCTGACATAAAAAAAAAAAAATTAACACCTAGAGGCCAGATGGCAGAAAAACTGGTTGAGAGCACACATTACCGTGCACAACAACTTGGGTTCAAGTCCCAGCTCCCACATGCAAGGGGGAGAGGGGACTTCAGGAGTGGTAGAACAGTACTACAGGTGTCTCGCTTGCTCTTTTCTTCTCTATCTCCCCTACCCCTCAATGAATCTTTGTACTATCAAAAACAAGGAAGAAAAGAAATAGAGAAATAAAGCAAGAGGGAGAGAAAAAAAGAAAGGAAGAAAGAAAGAAAGAGAGCAAGAGAGAGAAAGAAGAATGGAAGGAAGGCAGGAAGGAAGGGGAAAAAATGTCTTCTAGGAGCAGTGTATTGATCGTAAAGGCACCAAGTCCCAGCAATAATACTGGTCACTATAAAAACTTATCCGTCTGTTTGTTGTTGTTGTTGCTGAGTTCTTTATATACTATAGTTATTTTCACTTTGCTCAAGCTATGGCATAAAATGATCTTGTCCCATTCTGTAAGGAGTCTCTCTATTTGGATGGTGGTTTCTTTTGCCACAAGGCTAACAGAACTCTTTTACACTGCTAGTGGAAAACTCTCAGAATGCTAGAAATGGACATAACCTATGACCCTGCAATTCCTGTCCTGGGGATCTATCCTAAGGAACCAAACATACTCAACCAAAGATATCTATGTTCATACTAGCACAATTTATAATAACCCAAATTTGCAAACAACCTAGGTATCCTATGACAGATGAGCAGCTAGGAAATTTGTAGTACCAGACATGATGGTTCAAGCCCCCAGCTCCCCACCTGCAGGGGAGTCACTTCACTAGCAGTAAAGCAGGCTTGTAGATGTCTGTCTTTCTCTCCCCCTCTCTGTCTTCCCCTCCTCTCTGCATTTCTCTCTGTCCTATCCAATAACGACGACATCAATAACAACAACAATAATAACTACAACAATAAAACAAGGGCAACAAAAGGGAAGAAATAAATATATTAAAAAAAAAAAAAAGAAAAATGGATTCACCTTCATCTCACCTTGGATGGAGCTTGAAGAAATCATGTTAAGTGAGATAAGCCAAAAAAGAGAAGGATGAATATGAAATGATATTACTCATAGGCAGAACTTAAGAAACAACAACAGAAAGGTAGAATACAAAGTAAAACTTGGACTAGCTTGATGTATTGCATCAAAGCAAAGGACTCTAGGGAAGGAAGAGGAGTGGGAAGAGGGGTCACTTTCTTGTCCTGGTATATGATGATGGAAAAGGACCTAAGTTGGGGGGGTGGAAGTGTTTTTCAGACACCTATCATGGTGAATGAAAAATTTGAGCTATGTGTCAACTACTGTACTATAAACCATCAACCTCAATAAAATGATAAAAAAATTCACACCTAAAAATTGCATTATGTTCTAATCTAATACTATTTAAATAGACATTTTTTAATAAAAAGTTGGTAATTTTGCCTACCATTTGCCTCAGTGAATGTGAACCCTAAGAGAAGATAACAATTAACTTTCTTCATCCCCAGGAGTCTCCCATAATTTAAACAATATTGAGCATGCTTAAATATTTAACCTATTTTTTAAAAAAGATATAGCATAGTTCCTAACCATGAGCCAATTATTCCATTTGGCAAGTAGATGATAAGTTTACACTAAGGCTGTTTTTTTTTTAATATTTACTTTATTTATTTATTCCCTTTTGTTGCCCTTGTTGTTTTATTGTTGTTGTTGTTGGATAGGACAGAGAGAAATGGAGAGAGGAGGAGAGAAAGATAGACACCTGCAGACCTGCTTCACCACCTGTGAAGCGACTCCCCTGCAGGTGGGGAGCCGGGGTTCGAACCGGGATCCTTATTCTGGTCCTTGTGCTTTGCGCCACCTGCGCTTAACCCGCTGCGCTACAGCCCGACTCCCGGTTGTTTGTTTTCTATTGCTGCTTTAACAAATTACCACCAATTGAGGGACTTAAACCAACACAAATTTATAATTTTCTAAAATATTTATTTATTCCCTTTGATGCCCTTGTTGTTGTTGTTGTTGTTGTTGTTGATGATGATGATGTCGTTGCTGTTGGATAGAACAGAAAGAAATCAAGAGAGAACAGGAAGAGAGGGGGAGAGAACCTGCAGACCTGCTTCACCGCTTGTGAAGCAACTCCCCTGCAGGTGGAGAGCTGGGTTCTCCAAGTGGGATCCTTGTGCTTTGCGCCACATGCGCTTAACCGCTGTGCTACCGCCCGACTCCCTCAAAATTTATCATTTCTGTAGAGTCTGAAGTTTCAATATGTATCTTAAATCTTAAATCACTGTGTGAACAGGTGATTAGAGATTCTAGGGGAAATCTTTCCTTTGTTTTTATGTTTCTAGAGATTGCACTCCTTGGCTCCTGTCAGCAATGGTATTATCTCAAACTCTCTTCCTACTTTCCTTTTATAAGAACTCTTTTTCCCCCATTATTGGGGGATTAATGCTTTACAGTAGACAATAAAATACAGTAGTTTTTACATGTATAATAAGTCTCAGCTTTCAGGAGTCGGGCGCTAGCGCAGCGGCCCAGCGGGTTAAGCTCACGTGGCGAAAAGTGCAAGGAGCGGCTTAAGGATCCTGGTTAGAGCCGGCGACTCCCCACCTGCAGGAGAGTCGCTTTACAGGCAGTGAAGCAGGTCTGCAGGTGTCTTTCTCTCCCCTCTCTGTATTCTCCTCCTCTCTTGATTTCTCTCTGTCCTATCCAACAACGACGACAGCAGTAACAACAACAAGGGCAACAAAAGAAAATAAATAAATATTTAAAAATATTAAAAAATTTTTTAAATATTTATTTCCTTTTGTTGCCCTTATTTTATTGTTGTAGTGACTGTTGTTGTTATTGATGTCGTTGTTGTTGGATAGGACAGAGAGAAATGGAGAGAGGAGGGGAAGACAGAGAAGGGGAGAAAGACACCTGCAGACCTGCTTCACCACTAGTGAAGCAACTCCCCTACAGGTGGGGAGCCGGGGACTCCAACCCGGATCCTTCGCGGGCCAGTCCTTGAGCTTAGCACCACCTGCGCTTAACCCACTGCGCTACCGCCAGACTCCCCCAATAAATTATTATTATTATTTTTAATTCTCAACTTTCCAAATAACAATTCAATCTCCTCTAGGTCCTCCTCTGCCATCATGTTCTAGGACATGAACTCTCCCCGCCAAGCCCAGAGTCTTTTACTTTGGTGCAGTACGACAAACTCAGTACATGTTCTGCCTTTTATTTTTCCTCCTGTTCTTACAAGAATTCTTGTGATTGTATTATGCCCACCTATATGATGAATATGTAGGGAGAGAGCCTTAGCCAGATACCAGGATGCTGAGAAAATATCAAGATTGTAGATAGGGTTGTTCAAAACTTAACTATAAGGAGCCATTATCTAAAGCCACTGTCATTAAGTCAGATGACCTCTTTGATGTCTTAAGAAATATAGGGGTTCCTAGTACCTGTTTGTATACCATAAATGATGGTCAATGCTTTAGCGACTGAGAGAAAGTCTAAACTTGTCAGATAACGTAAGGACTACAATAGCTGGATAAGAGAAAGAGACTGGCTCACTTATTGAGCTAACCCATCATCTGGGGCACTAGTCAGGGAATCCTCGGATTCCCACATAGATAATATGGGCCTAGACCTCTATCACTGGTCACTTCCATTAGCAACATGATCAAAATCCCTCTCTAGTGGGCCTCTCTAGGACATTTCCTCATTATAACGGAGCAGTGGCAGGGACTGCCAACCAGTCTCCAAAGGTAGGCTGGGTCAGCCTGTCCTACCGCTCAAGAAAGACTGGTCCTGAAATGAGGGCAGCCTAGAATGTTCCTAGTTGTGACCCAGTTGCAGTTGTGTTCTTAGTTGCAGTAGCAATCTCAGCCAACAGGGAGGCTCCTGTGCTAAATATGAATATATATGGGCCTGGGTCAGATGAATGGGATAAACAGTTTATTGTATTTATATATTTTCTTTGAGCTTGGGAACTATTCTTTGCCCTAATTCAGCTCTAGGCCTATTCTCAACTCTGACACCATCTTCCTAGAAAATGTTTTTAGGTCACCTGCATATTAGCTATCTAGCTCAAGCAAAAATTACTAAAGTCACAGGCCCCTGGTAACATACCTAAAATAAGAGACTTTCTAGCTTCTATACACACTAAGAGACCTATTCTCATCTGCTCTATTCCTACTTTTTGGTTTCTGTTCATTAAACACGTTTCCCTGCTTTATATCTTACCACCTTTCAGCCACCAAGTTGCAGATGCTACTATGATTCCATCCTGTCCTCCCTAGGCAGACCTCACCAATTTGTCCCAGGACCTCAACTCTCCAGAGCCCTACCCCACTAGGGAAAGACAGAAATAGGCTGGTGGTATGGAACTACCAGTCAACATCCATGTTTAGTGGAGAAGCAATTATAGAAGCCAGAACTCCCACTTTCTGCACCCCCAAAAGAATTTTGGTTCATACTCCCTGAGGGGGAGAAATGTTAGGGGAGTATAACTAGAGAGCTCTGAAATCCAATTCCATCAGGACCCAGACAGAGAAGAGGGAAAAAAGAAGGACATTCAGAGTTTGTAAGAGGTGTAGATATGACTTACAAAAGAAGAGAAGGCAAGACTATAGAAAAAAAAATGGGTAAATGTAGATAGTTATAGAAATAATAGTTAACCCATATCTGTGGCCTTGGGGAAACTACTACAGTTTCCAATGAAGTGAATGGGAACAAAGAACTCTGGTGGTGTAAGCTGTACAAAATTATACCCCTGCTGTCTCATAGTTTTGTAAATAAAGTTAAATTACTAATAAAAAAAAAAAAAGAAATACCCCCGGCTCCCCACCTGCAGGGGATTCGCTTCACAGGCAGTGAAGCAGGTCTGCAGATGTCTATCTATCTCTCCCCCTCTGTCTTCCCCTCCTCTCTCCATTTCTCTCTGTCCTATCCAACAACATCAACAACAGCAATAATAGCTAAAATGGCAATAAAAAAGGGCAAAAAAGGGAAAATAAATAAATAAATATTTTTTAAAATTAAAAAAATAAATATAGGGTTTATACTCTAGTCATACTATGTACAACCACCAGACTCTGCAGGAAGGGAGCCAGACATTAGAGTGATGGGTAAATGCACTTTTGTGTTATCTCTAAGCTTGTTCCCTAACTCACCCCAGAGAGAGAATGCTAACAAAGGAGATTATGGAACCTTTCTTACAGAGCAGGCCTGTTGGGGAATTGTGTGGATGTGGTCGAACATTGGCAGGGCCCACAAATCACTATATTTCCATGCAAGCATTATTTACAGATATCCACCACATTATCCCCTTAGGGTATTGCTAATTCAGTTAAAACCATTTTAACAGTTGCTAAGGACGCTTCCACCTTCCCAACATGCCCTTTGCCTCTCTCCACCCTTTTCTAGGCAATCCCGTCTCGACTTGCCACTCCCAGAATCCTCCCATAAAAGCCCCTCGTATTTCCGCTTTCGCTCTCTTTGCTCTTCTCTCTTCCAAGACCAGACCTCGAGAAGGGCTGTTGGGCATAGCGGGAGGCCATTTTGCTAGCTCCACGTGGCCTGAACCGCTGTGCTCTCTCACCCAACTTTGGAGTGTCCGAATGAATAAAAATTTGCGTTCTCGAACCACCACAAAATTCCTGGTCTCTTCTCTCTCTCCCCTGCAATGCAACCCAACATAGGCCTTGTGGTATATTTAGACAGAGGAATGTACCCAGCAAACCAACAACAAGCAGATATGTTTTTGCAAGTGGAGAGGCATAGGTAAAATCAGTAGGATTTCTAACAATAATTATCAGGAGGTCTGGATCAAGAAATTTATTCAACACACCTGGGTAATTTTGGATGATCTCTTTCATCTCTAAATCCATAAATGAATGATATTTTCAAAGTCCTACTTTATAGATTACAGTCACAGGTTTTTAAGAATTATAAGGCAACAATACTTAGTCTAATACACTAAGTCAGAAGGAATTCTACATTTTCTAATATAAATGTGCATTTCCTGACCTATAGAAATGGTACAGTAAGGGGGAGTTGAGCGGTAGCGCAGTGGGTTAAACGCATGTTGTACAAAGTACAAGGACCAGCATAAGGATCCTGGTTCAAGCCCCCATCTCCCCACCTACTGGGGATTTGCTTCACAGGTGGTGAAGCAGGTCTGCAGGTGTCTATCTTTCTCTCCCCCTCTGTCTTCCCCTCCTCTCTCCATTTCTCTCTGTCCTATCCAACAATGATGACATCAATAACGACAACAATTAAAAAGGGCAACAAAAGGGAAGATATATAAAATTTTTTTTAATATTTTTTTAAAGAAACTACAGTAAGGAAAACCCAGGTGTCTCTAGATTTTTCATCGCAGCTTCTCTCCACTCTAATTCAGCTATGTGATTTGGAGCAACTCATTTTCAAAGCTGCGACGATAAGATACAGCTGGAGTACAAGTGAAAGTAGCATTCCCATTAAGACAGCAACCTGTAGTCACACAATCCTGAGAAGGGTCTTCCTTAATCTCTCTAAGCTCTAGGAGCTTTTATGCCTCAGCTAGGTTGCTGTACACTTTCTTGGCACCTTGGTTTTCTCGTCTGTAAAACAAGGGCACAGAGCTAATAACCATCTTTTTTTCCCTCTCTGTTGCAAAGAAACAAATGAAATCATAAAATATGGAAGCACTTTTTGAGCAGTAAAATGCAATGCATTTATTTGTGACCACTAAGAATTTTTTTCAAGAATGGAACAAGTGACATACTCTGCTTTTTACCCAGTTAATAAAAATGGAAATTCATCTAAACAAAAAGAATTAGTGTATATGCTATAAAGATAAATCAGGAACTTGCAAGAAGAATGTGTGAGTTTATAACAATGGTTCTTCAAACTTGACTGCACATTGGAATCACCTAGGGAGATTTACAAAGTGCTGATGCATGGATCTCATCCCCAGAGACTCTCATTTAATTGGTGTGTGTATGGAGGAAGGGTGTACAGCTCAGGCACTGGGTTCTTTAACACTCCCCAGCTGACTCTAATGTGCAACCAATGTTGAGAACCATTGGCTAATACTACTAAGCCTCTAAACTGATTTGTTATGGAGAATAGAAAATACACTTTTCTTATTCACAGAATGTGTTCTATAGAATCAACATGAAAGGGAAAATTCACAAAATCATATTCCTGTTCATACACAGGACCTTTTACATATAAAAGGTAAATGAAGATCAAAATGAAAATAAATGCCTATTCTGTGACCCAAAAAACTGCTATGAAAAATAATGACCTACTATTGTGCTTTATATATGTATACATGTGCATGTGTGTTTAATTGGGTTGTTTGTTTTACTAGAGCACTACTCAGCTCTGACTGTTGGTGATGCTGAGGATCAAACTTGGGACCTCTGAAATGCTAGTCTCTTACACTACCACTGTGCTTTCGTGCCAGGCCTCTAACTAGGAAGTCTTAAAAATCCTGCTGTCCTTAGGACCCCACCAGTATGTCCTGCGGCCCCACCTCCCTAGGTCCCTGCCCAAATAGGGAAAGAGAGAGGCTGGGAGTATGGATCAACCTGCCAATGCCCATGTTCAGCGGGGAAGCAATTACAGAAGCCAGACCTTCCACCTTCTGCACCCCACAATTATCCTGAGTCCATACTCCCAGGGGGATGAAAAATAGGAAAGCTTACAAGAGAGAGGTTGGGGTACAGAGTTTTGGAGGTGGGAATCGTGTGGAATTGTACCACTCTTATCCTATGGTCTTATTAACATTTCCATTTTATAAATAAAAATTTATAAAAATATATTTTTAAAAATCCTGCCGTCCTGACTGCACTCCAAGTCATTTAAATCAGAATCTCTGAATGTTAGGCTCAGGGATAAAATAACAATATATAGTTTTAACTTCCCAGGGCAACTTCTGCAAGTCAACCCTGCCAGAACTTCTACTTTAATTCACTTAATTTCAATAGGCCATTTATTACAGGAAATGCAGATTTGTTGTTTCTGAAAAGAGTCACCTGGTCTTGTCAAAGAGAAATGCATAGCAACGTAAAAGTTAATAAACGTAAAAACAAGATGCAGCTAGAATGTAGAGAAAAGCAAGCTTGACATTTCCTCTTTGAAAAGTCACAGGACAACAACAATAATAACTACAACAATAAAACAACAAGGGCAACAAAAGGGAATAAATAAATAAAATAAAATATTTTTTAAAAAAAGAAAAAAAAAGGGAGTTGGGCTGTAGCACAGCGGGTTAAGCGCAGGTGGCGCAAAGCACAAGGACCGGCATAAGGATCCCGGTTTGAACCCCGGTTCCTCACCTGCAGGGGAGTCGCTTCACAGGCGGTGAAGCAGGTCTGCAGGTGTCTATCTTTCTCTCCTCCTCTCTGTCTTCCCCTCCTCTCTCCATTTCTCTCTGTCCTATCCAACAACGACGACAACAACAATAATAACTACAACAACAAGGGCAACAAAAGGGAATAAATAAATTAAATAAAATATTTTTTTAAAAAGAAAATAAAAGAAAAGTCACAGGAATGAAGAGTCAAATGAAACCAGACCATACTGATAATCATCAAGGGACATTTGTGACAGTGAGATTTGAAATAGGGCCACCTAACATGGGTGTGTTTGGAGCTGGTGTAACTTGTCATTGAATCAGAAACCTAAATAAAAGCAACTGAACTTATCGTACAGGAATGCCAACTCTTTTTAAATTTTTGTTTATTTTTTTAATTTTATTTATTTAGTATTAGGTAGAGACAGAGAGAAATTGAGATGGGGAGATAGGGAGGGAGAGAGACAGGGAGACACCTGTATCACTGCTTTACCACTTGTGAAGCATTCCCCCTGCCAGTGGAGAACTGGGGCTTGAACCCAGGTCTTTACACACTGTAGTGTGTGTGCTTAACCAGGTATGCCACTGCCTGGCCCCTGACCATATCACTCAGGATTACCAATTTTCTAAGTTAGTTGAGAATTATCTTAAATATCTTATTAGAGAGAGTATTTTAGCATCCACCCACTAATTCTTGAAATATAATTTTTTAAAAAGAACCAAACTACTAATGGACATGGAAGAAACATAGATTTCAAGGAAATTGAATTGTGTCGAAATAGCCAATCTCAAAATACTGGAAACTGTATGGCTCCATTTATATAACTTTCTTTAAATGGCAGAATTGTAGCAATAGAGAACAGAATAGAGGTTTCCAGTTTAGGGTTTGGGGCAGGGGATTTGAAAAGGAGAGATAGGGATGCACGATGCTAAAAGAAGATGATTATTGTGATGATAGATCAACTCTGTATCTTGACTGAAAAGGTTATATCACTCTCCAGACACGATACAATGGCAAAAACAAGACACACTGCATCAATGTCAGTTTCTTCATTTTGATGTTATGTAAGAGTTAAGAAAAATTGTTAAGTCGATGCACTGGACAGCCATGTATGCAACTTCTGGTAAATCTATAATTATCTCAAAGTGAAAAATTGCTTAAGTACTAGTAGACTAAAAATGTATTATCATAAAAGAAATTCCCAAAGAACATTAATACTATCCTGATTTAAAAGTACCTTGAAAACAATTACAGAAATTATCTTTACTTCTTTTTGTACTTTTTTGTGCTTCCTTGTCTTTTTCCCTGTTATCTCTTTAATTTTTTTTCCTTTTATCCTTATGGCTTAGTATATTTTCAAAAATTGCAATGTGAAGTATACATTTTAACATTCCAAACAAAAGAAAAGAAAAATAATAAAGGGTTTTAAATGACAGAGAAAAAGTTAGTGATGTTGCAATAAGTCTCAGTTGTTACTAGGCTACAAGCACATTCCAAAAATTTAGTTTATAATTTACACAGCAGGACACTCATATTCTATTTTATTAATATGCTAACTTCAGGCTAAAATAAGAACCAAATAACATCTCAATTACAGCCACTTTAGTTCCCTTAATCTAATGATGACATATTAAGAACAAAGAAGTAACTTTTGTGATAAGAATGAAAAATGTAGTTTAGTTTTAGAGTTTAGAAAATTTACATATTGATAAAGTGGGTTATGGATTAATATTTTAAACTGTTTTGCAAAAACTGGTCCTTTATGGAAAAAATTTCCATACTGATTTCACAAATAAACCTAATAAAAGTTAATACCTATTTGTTGCTAAACTTTCTTGAGACACTACAGGAAAAAAATCATAAGGCTCAGGACACAATGCAGTGGAGAAAGTGTTGGGACTCCTGAGTATGAGGTCCCAAGTTTGATCCCAGGCATTGTGTGCACCAGAATAATGCTCTAGGTCTCTTCTCCTTTCTCTCATAAATAAATCTTTAAACAGAAGAAAGGAGAGAAGAGGGGAGGGTGAAGGGGAAAAGAGGGGAAGGGAGAGAGAAGAGAGGAAAGGAGAGGAGGGGAGGGGAGGAGAGATGAGAGGAGGGGATGGGTGTAGAGAAAGGAGAAAAGAGAAGAAAGGTGAGGAGAAGAGAAGATAAAAGGAGGGGAAAGGAGAAGAGGGAAGGGGAGGGGAGGGGAGGAGAGGAGAGGATAAAAGGAGGGGAAAGGAAAGGAGAGGAGGGGAGGGGAAAGGAAAGGAAAGGAGGGGAGGGGAGGGGAGGGGAGGAGAGGGGAGGGGAGGAGAAAAGGAGGGGAAAGGAAAGGAGAGGAGGGGAGGAGAGGGGAGGGAAGGGGAGGAGGGGAGGGGAGGGGAGAGGAGAGGAGAGGAAGACACATTTTCCTTTGGATTTCCATTTTAAAGACTGCAACAAAAATTTGTTCTATAGTTCTTGCTAGTGAAAAGTTGCCCTGAAAACAGGCAGCTGACTCAGTCCCATATAAAGGAACTCAATACATGCCAGTCATGGCTGATGGTCTTGACAATAAGACACTGAAACTCATAGACTGAGCACATTCACCCTGAGACTAGTATTATAAATGAATCACTCCTTGATCTTTAAATATCTTAATTTATATTGACAAGTAAGTAAACAATATATACCTAGAACTATTCAAAGGAATAAGTGGGTTTTGTTCAAGCAACAAAATGGGAATAGACCGTTTTTCTTTTACAAAAGAAATTACATACTTCTGAACACCTAAAAATATCTTTTAATTGAAGGGGATATGAATATCCCTTAAGGAAAACAGAATTAGCTAATTATACTAAGAAATTAAATGAGATTATCATAAACTTTAATAGTTTGGGAGTCACTGTGGACTTTTTTTTAATTGTTAGGGAAACTTATATATTTGCTGACTTAGAGGAAATGGATAAGGGCCCAGAGGTTATTGGAAAAAATCATTTTTAAGTACTTCTTATTCAATATGATCGAGTAAAACCAAATCATGACAAAACTAGAAAAAAAAACTAGTTGTAAAATTAAGAAGATATTAATTCTTCTTGAAAGTGAAATATAGGGCAGATGTGCCAAGAGCAATTTCTTTAATATGGAACTTTAGAAGCCCTCAGAGAAATGTCTCAGCTGGTAGAGTACAAGAAAGGAATAATCTGTGTTTAGAAGGTCCCACCTCCTATACCATCACATTGGGAGTTAACATTTTAACAAAATATATTTAAAGGAGAAACAAATATTTATCAAGAGCATCCATCTATAGCAAAACATTGATTTCTTTGTTGGCATGTGTGCTACTTGGGTTCACTTATGATGTATATATCTAGCTACACGTGTGGACTTTGCAGCTAAGATAGATGCAGTTATTCTACATATAAGAATAGATGTACTTCGAGTTGTGGGGATAAGGAAGAGTGGGTCTAAGGAATGTAGAGGACGTCAGATAGTTCTTGAATAAGCAGGAACTCTACTAACAATAGGAAGGACTGATCAGAACCACAAATATCCAGATAAAAAATGGGCCTATCCATATGGAGGGAAATAATGAACTAGCCACAGATCTTAAGAAAATAATTGATCTCAAAGACACACCTTGCGCACATCATGTCCTGAGAAAGGATGTCTTGGCATGATAAACCTTATTAAGTAATGACCTTTAGGTAAGGTGATGAATATAGCACATAGAGGCAGGATCTGTGGTGACTGAGCTTTAGTGGACATGAAATTAGAGACAAGCAATCTAGGAAAGAGAAAAGACAGGAAGCAGAAGAGAAACCAAAGGATGATTTCTTTCTTTTTAGCAATTCAATATTGATTGACAAAATTACATGTCAACGTGGGTATAATTCCACAATACCACTAGAGTGCTGAATCCCAAGCTGCTCCATTACAAACCATGGTAGTTCTCCCAAGGTTGCAGACATGAGTTAACTATCATCTCTACAACTATCTGTCTATACTTGTACATAATAGTCTCCTATATCTTCCAGGTCCAATTATTTCTTCCCCTCCAAGCCACACATAACACTATTGCTACATCCAAGTATTTCTCCCAGGGTCAGGTGGTGGAGCACCTGGTTGACCTTACATGTTACAGTGCACACAGGCCCAGGTTCAAGCCCCCAGTTCCTACCTGCAGGGGGAAAACTTTGCAAGTAGTAAGTGAAGCAGTGCTGCAGGTGTCTCTCTGTCTCTCTCCCTCTATCACCCCCTTCCCTCCCAATTTCTGTCTCTATCCAATAAATAAATAAAGATAATAAGAGACCATATATATATGTATATTCCCCACCCCAAAGGCTGACTTCTTAGTAGTTCTGATAGTTGTTTTCTTGTTGTTGTTGTTGTTATATTTCATACATTATATAAGGGTTCTTTCACATAGGAATAAAATCAGTTTTCTCTCTGCTACACAGTCTTCCACTTGTTTCTCAGGGATACAGTTGTGGAAATGGGGAGAGGAAAAAATATCCCTTTGTACTGTCCCTTCCATGTGGAGAGATCTTCCCTACCATAACAGCCCTGTCCTCTCCCCTGTCTGTATGTCTTACTCCTCTAAATGGAAAAGCCAGGTGTCTGCTAGGGATTAAGATGAGAAGCAGCATAATATTAACCCATCATCTCATCTTTCTGTCTTTGAAATCTGACTTTCCTCCAGGAATCATGAGTTCTGTGCTACACCAGCTTGGCCTGAGTTTTACAAAAGCAGATGTTCTTCTACCAGGGCAGGGGATGTGCAGTATATCTTTCTATTTCTGCTATTCCATATTAGTAAACCCACTAGTCCATAAATAGAAACCTTATTCTCTGGCATAAGCTTCAGTAAACCTTATTCTTGACTTTTATATTCTCATTAGCTTAGGATCCAAATGGAAAAGAGGGGAGTTATTTATTGGACTTGCGGAAATCTGAACGGTAACTCTACCTGGAATAGCATTTCTCTCATCAGACAGTCTGATGTCAGCGACTTTGAGCCCTGTAAGGTAATACTGCCTGACACCAATCTAACAATAGGTGTTCAAATCAGAAAATAATCATTTTTACAGTTTATTGAACAAATGTCACTACAGAAATAAATACTATGTTCTTATTAGAGATTTGTGTATACTTGATGTATTTAAAGTGTTTTATTGCAATGAAAATAAATTTCATTGCCTGGATAACTTCAAGTCTAAGAAAAGAAATCTCAGCTCTTCCATCAAGTCACCTGCAAGATATGCTTCCTCCTGCCTAAATTCCTAAACTGCTTTCTTTTTATCACTCAAGACAGTTACCACAAACACTCCTCTATGGCAGTGGTTGTGAATATGTCTCCCTTCTCATTTCTAGTGCTATAGCTCCTGCAGGCCAGGGACCTTATCTTATTTCTGGCTGTGTGCTCTGCAGCATCTATTATAGAGACTTGCAATTTGCAGATAGCAAAGAAATGTAATTTTAAAATATTTAAAAGCAAGCAGATCCTAAACCAAGAGGTTTAGAGTTGATATCAAATCATATCATATATTCTTCCTTTCCATGGTCATTTAATTAGATATTTAAAAATCAATGTACTTTACGGATAGTCTTACAAAGGGGAAAATTCTGCATAGCAGCCTTGGTAGTTGAGAAAGATAGAGGGAGTTAATACCACAACTTCTTGACTTACTTTATAGCCTTTGATATTTTGTAGCCCATATTTCTCAGTCCCTTGCTTTCTATTGGCTTGACACAGGAATCCAGAACCCTAATAAGTCCTCATTACCATTCCAAATGCTATCTCAGACGAATTCATAAAAATTATTACCAAGGTATTCTGCTCATAAAGTTTCTTGACGGTCACGTGGTATCTTTTTCTTTATTATTATTTTTTTTATTTTTTAAAGTTTGTTTATTTCTTTATTTGTATAGAGACAGACAGAAATTGAGAGGGAAGGGGGAGAGAAAAAGAAAGAGAGACACCTATAGCCCTGCTTCACTGCTAGTGAAGCTTCCCCCACTTAGGTGGGGTGTGGTATCTTTTTCTACTAGCTCTAGAAGAATCCACCTCAGGATTCCCAAAGCTACAATTTCAAGTTATTAGATGCATAAGGAAATGTAAGATCTTCATGAGATCATGGCTCACTGCTAACTTTCCCCCTGAAACTCATTTTCCATACTGAGAACAACTGGTTCAAGTCGCCCTAATAGCCCCCAGATCCATAAAAATAAAAAGCCAGGGAACTTGACAGTAGCGCAACGAGTTAAGCTCACATGGTGTGAAGCACAAGGACCAGTGTAAGTATCCGGTTCAAGTCCCCAGCTCCCCACCTGGGGGGGTGGAAAGTAGGGGGACCGGGTCGCTTCACTGGCGGTGAAGCAGTTCTGCAGGTGTCTTTCTCTCCCCCTCTCTATCTTGCCCTCCTCTCTCGGTTTCTCTCTGTCCTATCCAACAGCAATGGCAATAATAACAACAACAAAGGCAACAAAAAGGGGGAAATGGCCTCCAGGAGCAGTGGATTTGTAGTGCAGGCACCGAGCCCCAGCAATAACCCTAAAGGCAAAAATAAATCAAAAGCCAATGGGAGAACCAAGAAGCTGGAAACCTGACCACTGAACTATTTTATTGAAGAGTTTATACAGGGAAAATCCAATTAGTTGATCTTATATGGACTAATTCAGAATCCCTCAATCTGCTTTACCTAAATCAGGTGTTGCCTTTATTCCCTTTCCTTCCTAATTATATAAAACACTCACGTTCCCCACCCCCACAGTCCAAAGACTGAGAAGATAGAGCTGATCCTCACCTCCTCTTTCCAAACTGACCATGAAAGAAAATAATTTGTCTTTTCTCAAATCATTGCCATTGTATTGTTGACTTCCATGCTCATCTGACAAGAAGTCATTGCTCCATAACACCCACAGACAGTGAGGAAGTGGTCTTACTTCTCCATATTATATTATCTAGATTCAAAGAAGGCATACTTGTGTTCATTATCTCCCACAGAAACTTAGGGAAATAGTTCCTGCCTAGCATTCTATCCCCTCTTCTGCTATACATACATGTAAACCTCTTTTCACCCTTGCTCACTGGAGGGGGGGGAAGAAACGATGCCTTATGTAAGTCCATGCTGGGTATATCTTTTCTTCCTTTGGCTATGCCCCAAAGTGCTTAATCTATATCTCTCTCTAATTAAGCTGTATTTTCTTCTTCTCCTCCTTCTCCTTCTTTTTTCCTTCTTTTTCTTCATTTTGCTTCAGTCTACCTTATCCTATAGTGAGAGGTCAATGAAGCAGTGTGGAGCCCCAATAGCCTCTGGGAAATCACCTCACTTCATGTCATAAAACTAAGGCCAGAGTCAAGTGTTATTTCTTCTCTCTTTCAAGATCATATAGGCAAGTCATATCTCAGATACTCAGTTCAAACTTAATTAAACCAATTTATCAGGACTTGATAAACTAAGTATGAGTGTATTTTGAAAAAGCCCTGTGATGAATTTGAACTTCATGGTCCCTCCATATTATTTATAGGATATTGGAAAAGTAAGTGACATGTCCCACTCCAATTATTCTTTAGTTTTTTCACTAGTAGATAAGGCAGTTGGATCTTTTGATCACGTTGACATATTCATGAATGACAACCTAGTTTGTAGAAATATGAAATGTTAATCTTGGTCTCATTTTAGTCCTATCTGATCATTCAGATTGGGATCCATAAAATCTCATCTCTAGGGGCTGGGTGGTGGTGAACCCGGTTGAGCACACATATTGTCATCCACAAGGACCCAGGTTCAAGTCCTCACTTCCCAGCTGCAGGGGGAACTTTTACAAGCAGTGAAGCAGTGCTACAGGTATCTCTTTCTCTTGTCCTCTCTCCCTCTCCTTCCCCTTTTAATTCCTCTGTCCTACCAAATGAATAAATAAATAAATATTTAAAAATCTCATGTCTACTCATGTACATATGGATTGAGCTCATTTAAGATCATACCAACTCTGGAATATTAATGCCAGAAGTCCTGTTTGTGTCATTTTGGATAATAAAATGGCTTTCAGTACGCTCAACTATTACTCTAATATGAAGCTAGAGGACAGGGAACAAACTAGCAGAAACAAAAATTATTCTTTCTAAACCTATGGCCAAATTCAATAACTAAGGAAATATTTCTATTTCAGGCCATGACCTTTATCTTGACTAAAGAAATGTAGTGAAGCACTAGGCTTTATATTTCATTCAAGGAAAATCATATTGCAAGAGGAAAAATAACATTAGGGTTTGCATGGCAAAATAGCAAAAATCAGTCTTTGGCTTGAACTGCAGGAGGCCTATTCATTGCATAATTCACATATCACATAAGTTGCCATCTTCTTTTATTGAGATGCTGGGCTGAAATTCATTGTGTTAACTTTATTGATTTATAGTCTGTGCAAGATAAAAATCATGTGAGTGAAAGACTAACCTTGGTAATACTCCATGTTTCTTGACACATTTTCTGATAGGTCTAAGAGTTATTTTCTCCCCCTAGGCCATATCTTAAACAGCTAACCTCAGCATTTTCACAGGAACTCAAGAATGCAAGAGAACTCTTGAGTTCCCTATGCTCTCTTTCACTAGTGTAATGGTTCACACTCTCTTAAAACTTCTCTAAATCTCATGCAACTTAGGGAAATGTATTTATATGACAAGGAATTTATGACTTCTTGAGTCAGTTCCTTTTCACTTTTTGTTATTTCTTTTTTTGTTTGTTTTCTTTTTTTCCGCTAAGGGAAAATATTTTAATCTCTACTTACCAAAAATCCATAGCAAAACCTTAAATGTTTACAAACTATTCCACTACTGTTACTGTGTTCTTTATGGTAAAGTATCACAAGTCAAAAGTTCCTGGTTGTTTTATCTACTTAACACCAGTTATACAAATCATCGCAGTGTCAAGCTTTGATGTGAAATTTGTCAAAGCTCTCTCAGAAACATTCTATCTCTGAAAACAGCTCCCTAGTCCAGAAGATGCTTAAGGTCCACCAACTTCTTAAATTTCAACTAGCCAGGAAACAATTAAATTCCTCAAAAAGTCCTGAGGTGCTAATATTTAGTTAAAGCAAGTATGAAACAGACTGCCTATCTTCTTCTAGGTATCATGCATACCAGAGTTTTGAGAGGGACATTAAAATCACAGTAAAATCCTTGGAGATCCACCAAAATACTAAAGTATATGAGGGAAGTTGTTTGGAAGTTAAAGTCTAAGGGGACAGATTCCCAACTCAAAGCACAAAAGATCAACTTCTTCTAAACCAAATCCTATAACAGCCTGAAGAAATAAGTACTGGCTTACGACTTCCTATTGCATAAGACTTTCTGCCTTTGCATCCTTTTTTTTTTTTTTAATTTTTTATTTAAGAAAGGATTAACGAACAAAACCATAAGGTAGGAGGGGTACAACTCCACACAATTCCCACCACCCAATCTCCTTAACCCACCCCCTCCCATGATAGCTTTCCCATTCTCTAGCCCTCTGGGAGCATGGACCCAGGGTCATTGAGGGTTGCAGAAGGTAGAAGGTCTGGCTTCTGTAATTGCTTCCCCGCTGAACATGGGCATTGACTGGTCGGTCCATACTCCCAGTCTGCCTCTCTCTTTCCCTAGTAGGGTGTGTCTCTGGGGAAGCTGAGCTCCAGGACACATTGGTGGGGTCTTCAGTCCAGGGAAGCCTGGCCAGCATCCTGGTGGCATCTGGAACCTGGTGATTGAAAAGAGAGTTAACATACGAAGCCATGTATCCTTTTTTAAATATATTTATTTGTTCCCTTTTGTTGCTCTTGTTTTATTGTTATAGTTATTATTGTTGATGTCATTGTTGTTGGATAGGACAGAGAAACAGAGAAAGGAGGGGAAGACAGAGAGGGGCATAGAAAGATAGACACCTACAGACCTGCTTCATCACTTGTGAAGCGACTTCCCTGCAGATGGGGAGCTAATGAGATCTAGAACCTGGATCCTTCCGTTCCTTGCGCTTTGTACCACCTGCGCTTAATCTGCTTCGCTACAGCACGACTCCCCCCCTTTTCACATTTTTTATAACACCAATGGTTTAAAAGTTCTTGGGTGTGGGAATTGTGTGGAATTGTACCCCTCATCTTATATAGTTTTGTTGATATTTTCTATTTTTTATTTTATAAATAAATTAAATTTTAAAAAATGTTCTTGGGAATCATAAACCTAAAATCTGTCTTCTACCTAGGATCCAAAATGTTGCCTTGGTTTATAAACTCTTAGCCCACCAACTCACATACAGAAAATACTTAATATTCAATAATTAAGTATGAAGCAGGTTTTATACTGAAATAGTCTATTTTAGTATATTAAAACCATGAATGTTGAAGGCAGTCTAAGGTAAAGTGTAATTTTAGTAAAATTATTCTTTAAACCTCAATTTTTTTATTCATAAAGTGTGAAAAATAGTAACTGCTACTTAATAGAGTTGAGAGGATTAAATGAAATTATGAAAATTAAGCTTAGTACAGGGACTGACAGTAAGCACTAAAAATATCTAGTTATTAATATCACCATCAATAACTATTTCTGGTAATGTGCCCTTAGGTAATAGTTGAGAAACTATGTGCACTGAAAAGAAATGGACAAAATAAGCTGTTGAAAGAGTTAACAGTAGTATGTATTTAGTTAGTGTCAGAAACTCAGTCTTAGTCTAGTCCCCAATATCTGGACTATAAATAATAAATAGCATATATAGTACTTTTCTATATATTTTGGGATACTCAACCTATTACTTTTGTAAACGAATATCACAATCTATAACTTCATTTCTTTTTTTTTTTCAGAGCATTGATTAGCTCTGGCTTATGGTTATGTAGGGGATTTGACCTGGGATTTCAGAGCCTCAGGTATGAGTGTCTCTCTGCATAAGCATTATGCTATCTACCCCTGCCAATTTGTAATTTATGTGAGAAAATGGTCATCAGGTATTGAAAAGAACTGTAGAGATTAAGTTCATGCTCTGTATTTGACATGTATTGAAACTAAGACCTAGAGAAAGGGTGCAAGACGACCAAGGTCAACCAAGTATTCAAGTAGAAAAGCTAGAACAAAAGGATTTCTGACTGCCTGTTAGGATTCATTACACTATTATTAGATGCCAAGAGAATTGTCAATGTAGATTCATTAGTGGAAGTAGTATGGGCAAAAGGTCCAAGAAACTCAAAGTTTCTCTCCTTTTCAAAGTCAGCTCTTCTTGACCATGGAGATAATTCAACTTGTTAGAACACCAACATTCATTCCAGAGGCCCCAGAAGCCATAGGTTTAACCCTTGTACTAGCCTATGCCAGAGTTGAGAAGTACCCAGGTTCCCTCTCCATTCTGTATCTCATAATAAATAAGCAAAAAAAAAAAAAAATCACTGGAAAGGCAAAGTCAATATTCACTTCAATTATGGAAGACATCTTTGAAACTTATAAGTTCTGTTCTGTGACATAAACTAGATGTTTCCCTCCTTTAAGATTTTCAATATGTGGCTAGGAAGATAATAGTTACCCTTCTTCCCCACCTCATTACTTCCCAGATTATCTGTTGATGACTTTCTTATCTCAATGATGATACAGCCACTTTTAATGTAGGTGACAGAAAACTAACTCTTATAAATTAAGGGAAAGAGGAATTATCAGGGGGAAACTTAAATGTCCACCAGAAATTAAGTATTGATTTTTTTTTTAATGAGAGATATAGAAACACAGAAACAGAGACAAAGTGAATAAATGGGTTCATCTTGGGTTTGGTGTCTATTCTATTATTTAAAAGCTACCCAGGTCATATATTCCCACTACAGACCCTTCCCTGGTCATATCATGAGCCCCATCTAGAGAAAAGGAAACCATTGTGAGCAGGGCAACCTATGTACTGTACCCAACTATATGACTACCTAAACAGATTTTAAGTTTCCAGATGTGAGAAATAAACCAATCACATCTTCATAAGGTATTTTCAAACGCCATTCTTGCCTTGTGTATAGTAAACATCTAATAAATATTTATATAGTAAATATTTATAGTTTTTAATACATTAAATCTGCAATTCCTCTGGATTCAGACATACCAAACTGAGCTGTGATATCAAGAGAAGAAGCCTTTGTAACGTTTCTGTTCACAAACAGAATGTTCTGACTCCAAGAAAAAAAAAATCTGATAGTGCCTTTCTCCCCAGAATCCTATAAGCAGAGAACCCTCTGTCTCAGGCAACCTTGTTACTAGAAATGTCTCTTCCTGACAGCCCAGCTTCCCCCATAGTCTAACTTCTGTGGTTGAAATAGAACCCTGCTGTGCTTGGGTCATTAGGATTCTCATCTTCCTTCTTTATATGACACACATCAAGAGACATGTTCTTTTCTCTTGAGAAAAATCCTCAATTAAATATACTCATTAAAACCCTATGAATCTCCTGCCTTCTTCAAATGCATAACAGAAAAAGAATGAATTACTTTCTGCTGACCTGAAGTTTGGCCAGGGAGTGCTTGGCCCAGACTGGGGTGTGGGCTGACAGCCAGAACCATCTGAGATGTAGGAGGCAGGTCTCATTGTCAAATGCCAGACTTTTGCTGCTGCCCCTCCAGCTGGTTATCAGATGTTAAGAAGCAACTACTAAGAAAGTGGAATAAAATATCAGTTTCCCCTGAATCAAAAGGCAAAATTAAGATAAAAATCTATCCAGTGCAGTTTCTAATTGGTTGCATCCACCTTCCTTGGTTTAAGTACAGGGCCTAATGCATTGGGCAGATAGGAAGGTACCAGACTAGTCAGAATACCCGAGTTTGCCCACAGACACTATCACTAGCTAGTTGCATGTTCTTTCAGCTCAACATGCCCCACAGGAAAAGAAGATATCGCTAAGAAATTTCAGTTCACAGACTTTATCTTAAAGTATGATCCCAGCACACTTTACTACTACTCATAAAACACCATTGAGTAATAATAGTCATTGTCAGACACTGTTATATACTTGTTTTCTATGTATAAATTCATTGACTCTTCATGTAACAACACTTTGAAGGAGCTTTGTAATATTTTCCTCCTATCCTACAGATGAAAGAAACGAGGTTTAAAAGATAAAGTAATTTACCTGAAGTCACATCATTTGGTAAGTTACAAAGCTTCAGAAACCCTACTTTTCACATCTGTGGTACTCCAATAATGTCTGGGTTACCAAAACTAATATAATGATGATAGGTTTTCTCCTTGGTCTCCCCATATTCCAAACAACTGGTTTCTCCTAAGTACATGATTGTATCTGCTTCAAATTAATTCACTAGTTTCATGTGAACTGACCATTATTAAAGACTTTTTTTCCTACTTAAAATATAAGTCCATTACAAGGAGTGGTGGAAGGAAGTTAGGGGACCCACTTCAGGGTGGTGATGGAAGACAGACTTCAGTTAATGGCGGGAGTGGTGTACAAACATCTATTACATGGAGATGAGAAACTGTACTCAGGTGGCAACTGACTTTTAAATCACTTCCCTTCAATAAAGTGATTTAAATAAAATATTAGTCTCTATTTCTATAAATCAACAAGTTACAGCTAATTTACAGTTGCTCTGATCTCCACAAATTTACTAACTACACTGCTCACTTGTTAATGCATGTGATGTATTGTGTCATTTACTTTATTATTATCATGCACCTCTTGGTCATCATCTTCTTGTTATTTATTTCCTACATGTTTAACCAGACTAAAGACCATCAGGACCAGAATATGGATCATACTGCTTTGGTCTCCTTTTACTTCTGGCTGAGTTCTTGCACCCATCTGTAAATGTTAACTGGACTCGGTGAAACTTCCTTCACAGTTTTGGCATGAGTTATCCTCCTTACTAGTCAGTGTCTACGTGGCTGTAGGTGTCCTATGTGGAAATGATCTTATCAGTTAGAAACCTGGAAGTCCTCAAGGCAGACGTGTAGACAGGAAAAGCATGTATCTGACATGCACCCATTTTTCTATGTCAGTATAGGTATGTTACTTATGCATGAACCTCACCATATCATCACACTTCTAGCTGTCTGATGGGATTATGGCAAACTTTTTCTGGTGATGCCCGCCAAGAGAAAACAGCTGGTGAACGTGAAAAAATGTGGGTACAGGCAGTTGGCCCGCTTCAATTACCTTTCTGTGCTAGATTAACAATTTGCCTCAAGTCCTGTGTTAAGAGGCAGGAGTGACTCTATCTTTTCTCCTCTACAATAGCTGCTCTGTGGGTGCCAGGTTCATAATGGTCATCTTTTGGACTGTCTGTTCACAACACCTGCAGCTCAAACAACCAAACCCCACACTGCCAAGATCTTGGCAATTTCGGAGTGTAATGCAATGCCAAGAGCTGAGGGGGTGATGAGCATTCATATTATCTGTCATCTCCTCTCATAGCTTCCAATACTCAAGTGCTATAGGAAAGATGAACGATTTTACAGGTGCATTATGCTTTACAGACATATATTTCATCAAGAATAGGAGATTCAAAATGATTCGGCAATTTATGAGGAGTTCAGTGATTTTCAGAAGGGCTGCTGTCCTTTTACTGCTTCCACAATACCGAGCTAATGACCTTCAATGTGTCTTTAATAGCCAAGCTGCTCTCATTTCCTTAACAAGGCAAGATAAACCAACTTTGGCTGTGGCAAGAAGTCAAAATTCTATCCATTAATCTTTTTTGTTTGTTTGTTTTGTCTCTGGTTTTGTTTTGCAAAGTAGGAACTTCACATACACATGATATTACTATTTCAGGTTGTTTTTTATATTATTAGTGATTTAATAATGATTAATAATATTGTAGTGAAACAGGGGTTCAGTTCCATTTCCCTCCACCACAGTTCCATATCCCATTCCCACTTCTGGAAGGTTACCTATTCTTTATCCCTCTGGGAGTATGGACCAAAATTCTTTATGGGGTGTAGGCCACTTTTTCATTTATTTTTTTAATTCTTTTTTAATTATTTTATTTTAATGAGAGAAAGAGAGATGCAGACAGAAAGATACAGAGAGAAAGACCGAACCACTGCTTAACTCTGACTTATGGTAGTGTAGAGCTTGATGCATGAAAATCTTTTACATAACCATTATGCTGTCTCCTCACACTACTTTTTCATTTAGATAGATATCAGAGCACTAGACCTTGCTATAAGGCCTACTTCCCATGTAGTACTGGAGTTCAGACCTAGGCAGTGCAAGACAGAGTCCCTATCTGGTAAGGCCTCTACTTATGGTGGTGTTTGTTCATTTTTTACCAGAGCACTACTCAGCTCTGGCTTACAGTGGTGAAGGGCATTGAACCTGGGACTTTAAAGCCTCGGGCATAAGAGTCTCTTTGCATAACCATTATGCTGTCTCCCCACCCCTTATTGCTTTTAAATTATCTCCCTTCTAAGTCTGCTTTAATGAGGTGGTGAGAAGGAAAGTTTCTAAATAAAGGAAATAACGAGGATAAATGTGAAATTATTAAAATATACATATGAAATTATATTTATCATTTATATCTTTGTAAAGATAATAGACTTTTTAAAACAAATAACAGCAATAAATTGCAAAGGTTATAACATGTTTGAGTTAAATATGACAACAATTACACAAAGGCTATGAGGAGAGAAATGGAAATAAATTCCTGCAGAGTTTGAATACTCAGTGCAAAATGGTACATCAGTAGAAAATAGACTGAAATAAATGCAATATGAATACAATAAACTTGCCATTAAAGTAAAGAAATAGAGCTAATATGCTAGAAGCAAATATAATAAAATTTAAAGAATAACTCATAATTCAAAAGAGAGCAAAAAGAAAGAAACAACAAAGATTAAATAAGATATATAGAAAGATAATAAATTTTGACCCAATCATATCAAAAATCACATTAAATGTGAATGGGCCAGATACCCAAAATAAAATAAAAGAATTTGTCACTTGGGATTAAAAAGACAAAAAGCAGTATCAAACCATATTCTGTCTATAAGAAACCAATGTACTTTTTTTTTTTTAATTAACAGATGGAAAGTAAAAGCATCAAAAAGACATTAACATGGGCAGGGTGGATGCTGGTGTAGGTTCTAATTCCAGAGTAAGAGTCTAGTGAAGAGGGGGTGCTGAGGTGCGCCTGGGGAACATGTGTTCTAGCATGGTGCAGCAGGGTCTGTGTTCCCCCAGGTACTTCCTGTCTTTACTGACCTCAAATGTGTCTGAGGAAAATGCTCTGATGAAGGCCTGGGAGGCACAGACTGGGGTGGCCGAGGGGAGAAAAAGGTTTTGGGATGGTCCTTGGGTCTGGGGTGGAAACTGAGGAGAGTCACTGCCTTCAGTGGTAGCCTGAGGCTCCAAAATAAATAAATAAGACATACCATGTTAACTTTAAATGAAAAAAGAAGTTTAAGTGGCTTGACTTAGTATATGCTTCCAAGGCAGGCAAAGAATATTACCAAGGGTAAAGAAAATAATTTCACAATGATAAAAGAACTGATTCAGCTACAAGAGATAATCATAAGTGCTTATGCACCTACAGCAGAACTGAACATAAGATAGAATTGCAGGAATAGACAACACCATAACTAAGGCTTTAAATCTCAACCTCTCCCTATCAATAATAATTGGAATAAATAGATAAAATAAATTAGTAGAAATTTGGAAGACTTGAAAAACACAGTTGATCAAACCTAAGTTATTTATAGAACACATCATCCCCAAATGTAAGGATATACATTCTTCTCATGCACAAATGAAACATTTACCAATATATGTCATTAAAAAAAAAAACCTCTCAATAAATATAAAAGCATTTCTTCAAATCATATAAAGCTGAAGTCATATAAAATGTACCTTCCGACCATGCACTAATTAAACTAAAATCAGTAACATGAAACTTTGGGAAACTCTCCAAATATTTAGCAACTAAAACTTTTTAAAATAACCCACTGGTCAAAGAGGAAAGCAAGCTAGAGATTAGAAATCTTTTAAACTAAGTAAACAAAAATACACACATGGGTGAAATGCAGGGGAAACAGTGATTCAGGGAACTTCATAGTACTGAACATATGTGGAGGGAGGAAGGCTCAAGGTTAGATTTCAGCGAAAGGATATTGATATTTTCATCATGAATATAATGTAATAACATATTTTTAAGAGGTATAAAGTTGTACTCCTAAAAAATATATAGTCCTGTCAGTGAAAATCACTTCAAAAACATAAAATAAATATTTTAAACAGCTGATCAATTTTGTCCAAGATTTATACCTTGAAAAATATAAAATGTCATCCTATGAAAGTTAAGGAGACACATAAATTGGAAGCTTCCATATTTTTAAGGTGATAATTCTCACCAAACTTATCTGAGCCACTTGCTATCTCAGTTAACATCTCAATAGTATATTTTAAAAGAAATTGACAATATAATTCATGAAAATGTAAAGGCTCTGACTAGTCTAAATAATTTTGATAAACAAAGTTGATTTGATGGACCTAACTTCAAAATTTATTTTAGCAAAACAGTGATTAGCATAAAACTAGAGCACTGTAGCACAAGTTCAGAAATAGACCCACAAGTATATGGTTAATTGATTTTTTATAGAAGAGAAAAAAGTAATTCAGAGGAAAAGGCATGTTTTGCCCACACACGATAAAGGGAAATTTAAAGTCTATAGGCAAATAAAGAAAAAAAAGTATAATTTGTTTCATACTTCTCAATATATACAGAACATGAACTCAAAATGAATCATTAACCCAAATGAAAAATACAAATCCTCCAGAAAACAGTATCACAGGACAAAATCCCTATATTCCCTGAATTAAGCAACAATTTCTTAGACACACCACCATAGATGGGAAACTTTGAAAAAACACTTTTTTTATAAAGTCACTTCATCAAAATCAATAAACTAATACCTTTTTTAAATTTATTCCATTTTGTTGCCCTTGTTTTATTGTTGTAATTGTTGTTGGATAGGACAAAGAGAAATCGAGAGAGGATGGGAAGACAGGGAGGAAGAGAGAAAGACAGACACCTGCAGAACTGCGTCATCGCCTGTGAAGCGACCCCCCCTGCAGGTGGGGAGCGGGGCTAGAACCCGGATCTTTACACCAGTCTTTGCACTGTGCACCATATGCGCTTAACCCGCTGCGCTACCGCCCAACTCCCAAAATTATACCTTTTAGAAGATACTAAGAAGAAAAGATAAGCCACAGACTGGGATAAAAAAATTTTCAAGTCACATATCCAACTGTACCTAGAATATTTTTAATATCTTATTTATTAATTAATGAGAGGGGCAGAAGACGAGAAAGAACTAGGCATCACTCTGTGCTACTGGGAATAGAACTCAGGACTTCATGCTTGAGAGTCCAATGCTTTCTCCACTGCACAACTTCCCAGACCATAAATACTTTATTTTATTTTATTAAATTTATTTATTTATATTTGATAGGATAGAGAGAAATTTAGAGGAAAGTGGGAGCTAGAGAAGGAGGGAGACAGAGAAACGACACCTGCAGACCTACTTCACCATTTGAGAAGCTTTTCCCTTGAAAGTGAGGAACAGGGGCTTGAACCCAGGTCCTTAAACACTGTAGTGTGTGCACTTAACCAAGTGCTCTACCACCCGTCCCCGAATATATTTTTTTAAAACAAAAAACTAAAGAAACAACCCAATTTTTAATAAAACATTTAGTTCATCAAACAATATGCAAATAAGTACTCAAAAAGTTCAGCCTCTTTTACTCTGTGAAATGAAAACTATAGTTGAAATAATACAACTCTGCACTTATTAAAATGGCAAATAAAATCTTACCTTGCCCCTCATGACCTTGGAAACGCCTGGAATTCAGCATTCGAGACGTATTTTAAAAGAGGAAAATGCTTCCTTGGCAGGAAATCAGGCAGAATCTCCCATCACTGTCTCCTGACCTTTGCACGGAACAACGATAAGGGGTTCGCCCATAGGACACTGAGTCAATGGTAGCCGTCAAACCTGGAGAGACATGTGCAGCCGGGCAAGGCACGGAGATGCTATGAGCTGATGCAGGACCGCTTCTTGCCCAGTTGGAGAGATAGCTGGGCTCTCTGCTGTCTTCTAAGCGATGGAGGTAGCTAACTAGATATGGAACTGGGCCACCGTTACCACATCTTGCCAGTAAAAAAAGGCCCAAAGAGGTGCGGCAGGACCCAAAGCTTCCACAGCACCAGAGGTACACTCACCACCCCCTGCAGGATGTGCCTGGTGTCCATTGCTGTACTCTCGGCCCAAGACTCCCCAAGTTTATGGTGAGACTTTAACAGCCTATTGGAGAGCAGGTCCTTCCAAGGAGCTCGCAGGGTGTTCTTCCGTAATAAGTTCCCGGTGGAGTCTCGTGAGAAAGCCGCAAGTGGCTTTTCCAGAGGACACGTGTAGAATTTCCTGAAGCACCTGTGTCTCGGGAGACAGTCGGCTATATCCTTTAGCACTGGGGGGAGGGGTGTGTGGGCAGCCCTGTGTGCCCCCAGACAGGCTGCTGTTGCATGAGAGTCCTGCAGTGCCACCCCCCCCCCCACACACACACCTAGGAAAACAGCCTGGATGGGCAGCTCCCCCAGAATGTGACCCAGGTGGCGCTTGTACAGTAAAGGAGAACAGATGGACAGGGAGGTCATACTGCAGATGAGGTAAGGCCACCACCACCGCCACAGCCAGAGGTTCCCCACAGTGCTGGTAATGAGACCCCAGGTGGCAACTCCGGAACCATGAGCCAAAGATCATACACGTCCCCAAGGCCCTGGAGCTGGCCTTCACCTCCAGGAAAGTCCGCTTCCTCTGCCTCTTTCTTCCTCACCAACACCCTGCTAGGCTATCAACTCCTCTCAGAACAGGTAAAGTCAAAGTTAGTTTTACCTAGTTTTTTTATTATTATTATTCATGTCTGTCTAGTTTAAGTGTTTTTGTCAAAACCAGCCCCATAAAAAAAAAAAAAACTCGCCCCATCAATTTCTAAATTATCAGGTAAATTGTGAGATTTCTGGGACTCAGGCAGGAACTTCTTACCACTGAGTGTGTCTTCTGGAGCCAATTACGGTGAGTATCAAGATATGACCACATTTTAAAAGTGGAACATACCAAATATTGCAAGGATATGAAGTAACTTGCCTTTTGTATAATACAGTAAGAAAACAAAAGTATGTATCAACTTGGAAACATATATAAACTCAGTAGATGTTATATTTAATAAAAACCAAAGCAGGACTTGTCATATATAATGATTTCAATCACTCATCTGGAAAAATTAACTATTAATAAATGAAACAACAAAAATAAATCTCAACATATGCTCAGGAAAATAAACTAGACCAATAAGAGTCACACTGAATGATTCCATGTATATAAAAATATATTTAAAAAATTAGGGAGTCAGGCGGTAGCGCAGCGAGTTAAGCGCACATGGCGCAAAGCGCAAAGACCCGCGTAAGGAATTCGGTTCAAGCCCCGGGCTCCCCACCTGCGGGGAAGTGCTTCACAGATAGTGAAGCAGCTCTGCAGGTGTCTGTCTTTCTCTCCCCCTCTCTGTCTTCCCCTCCTCTCTCTATTTATCTATGTACTATACAACAATGACGACATCAATAACAACAACAATAAACAACAAGGGTAACAAAAGGGAATAAATATTAAAATATCTTTAATATATATATATAATTCTAGAAAATGAAACGAAATTTAGAAGCAGAAAGTGGATCAATCACAGCTTATAGATGGGGAGCTAAAAATGGTAAGATGAATGGAAAACAAAGAGGCTTGAGGAACTATTTAAAGGTGACAATTTTTTTTTTATTTAAGAAAGGAGACATTAACAAAACCATAGAATAAGAGGGCTACAATTCCGCACAATTCCCATAACCGGATCTCCACATCCCACCCTCTCCCCTGATAACCTTCCCATTCTCTATCTCTCTGGGAGCTTGGACCCAGGGTCGTTGTGGGTTGCAGAGGGTAGAAGGTCTGGCTTCTGTAATTGCTTCCCCGCTGAACATGGGTGTTGACTGGTCGATCCATACTCCCAGTCTGCCTCTCTCTTTCCCTAGTAGGGTGGGGCTCTGAGGAAGTGGAGCTCCAGGACACATTGATGGGGTCGTCTGTCCAGGGAAGTCTGGTCAGCATCTTGCTGGCATCCGGAACCTGGTGGCTGAAAAGAGAGTTAACATACAAAGCCAAACAAATTGTTGAACAATCATGGACCTAAAGACTGGAATAGTGCAGATGAAGTGTTGGGGGTATTCCCTGCATGCTCTTGTGTACTTCTGCTTTCAGGTATATATTTTTCCCCTAGTTTATGGGCACGGGTGAACCTATGCTCTATCTCAGGGGACCTGGACTATATCTAGGTTTGGGGACTTTACTGGACCACCTGGAATGGAATTACAGAATACTATGAAAGGAAAGGTCTCACCCTAGTGATGAAGCTGAAGGGTTGTCATTCCACACCTGAAGTTTCCAGTCACAGTCTGAAGTGAAGCATGCTGGGGTGGCACTCGTTGCGTTGATTAGGTTGCAATCTGCGGCTGCAATATTATTTGATTTGAATTGAGAGCAGCATGCAGAAAAGTGGGCCCCACCCTAAGGTTCCAGGACTGGGGGAAATATAGGCTCTATAGTGGAAATGTGAGGTTCCTGTTGTCTTAGGGTTCAAGAAGACAATGGATAGTTATTGTTATCATCACATTATTTGGTGATAGGGTTAACTTTGGAAAGTCCCTTTGATAGGGTTTGGGGTATAATACCCAGCATCTTGTATATAGCTGTGCTACCGGTTGCTTCTGTTCTCCCTGGTCTAGGCTTTTGGGAGAGACAACATATCAAAGACAGCCTATGTATTAAAAAGACTCAGTCTGTGTTTTAAGAAGTTCTAGACATATCATCAGTTTTTCGCCTCTCATATTAATTAAATAGTGGTTTTTATGTTTACACTTTAATAGGATTGTACATAAACACCACTCCCACCACCAAAAGACTGTGTCCCATCCCCACCACCCACCCTCGTCCCCCCACCCCCCGCTGTGGCGGGAAGCCCAATGGCCACCCTCCCCTTCACCACAGTGTTTTTACATTGGTGCCCTGCTCTCAATTTAATCAGATCCTGCTTTTAGTTTCCCTTTCTGTTCTTCTTTCTCAACTTCTGTTCATGAGTGGGGACATCCCATACTCGTCTTTATCTTTCTGACTTAGCTGACTTAACATAATTCCTTCTAGCTCTGTCCAAGATGGGTCAGAGAAGGTGGGCTCATTGTTCTTAATAGCTGCATAGTATTCCATTGTGTATATGTACCACAGCTTTCTCAGCCAGTCATCTGCTGTTGGGCACCAGGGTTGCTTCCAGGTTTTAGCTATTATGAATTGTGCTGCTATGAACATAGATGTACACACATCTTTTTGGTTGGGCATTATGGAATCCTTGGGGTATATCCCCAGGAGAGGAATTACTGGGTCATATGGAAGGTCTATGTCTAGCCTTGTGAGAGTTCTCCAGACTGCTCTCCAGAGAAGCTGGACCAGTTTACATTCCCACCAGCAGTGTAGAAGGGTTCCTCTGTCCCCACAGCCTCTCCAGCATTTGTTGCTGCTGTCCTTTTTGATGTATGCCATTCTTACAGGAGTGAGGTGGTATCTCAATGTTGTCTTTATTAGCATCTCTCTGACAATCAGCAACCTGGAACAGGTTTTCATATGTTTGTTAGCCTTTTGGATCTCCTCTGAAGTGAATGTCTTGTTCATATCCTCTGCCCATTTTTGGATGGGGTCATTTGCTTTTTTGGTGCTAAGTTTGCTGAGTTCTCTGTATA
The DNA here is from genome assembly GCF_950295315.1 of Erinaceus europaeus. Taxonomy (NCBI): domain Eukaryota; kingdom Metazoa; phylum Chordata; class Mammalia; order Eulipotyphla; family Erinaceidae; genus Erinaceus; species Erinaceus europaeus. The sequence continues at coordinate 105,221,164 of NC_080170.1, forward strand.
TTTTGGTGATTAGTCTCTTGTCTGATGTTTGGCATATGAAGATCTTCTCCCATTCTGTGAGGGGTATTTTTGTTTGTGTGATAGTTTCTTTGGCTGTGCAGAAGCTTTTCAATTTGATGTAGTCCCATTGGTTTGTTTCTGCTTTAGTCTTCCTTGAAATCAGGTTTGTTTCATCAAAGATGTCCTTGAGGTGTAGGTGGGAAAGTGTTTCACCAATGTTTTCCTCTAAGTATTTGATAGTTTCTGGTCTGACATCCAGGTCTTTGATCCATTTGGAGTTGATTTTTGTTTCTGGGGAGATAAGGTGGTTCAATTTTATTCTTCTGCATGTTATAACCCAGTTTTCCCAGCACCATTTATTGAAGAGAGCCTCCTTCTTCCATTTAATACTTTGGGCCCCCTTATCAAAGATTAGATGTCCATAGGTGTGGGGGTTTAGATCTGGGCTTTTAATTCTGTTCCACTGGTCTGTGTGCCTATTTTTGTTCCAGTACCAGACAATTTTTCTTTTGTGCAAGTAGGTAGCGCAGCAGGTTAAGCGCTCGTGGCGCAAAGTACAAGGACCAGCGTAAGGACCCCATTTTGAGCCCCAGGATCCCCACCTGTTGGGGAGTTGTCTCACCAAGCAGGTCTGCAGGTGTCTGTCTTTCTCTCCTCTCAGTCTTCCCCTCCTCTCTCCATTTCTCTCTGTCCTATCTAACAACGACGACATCAGTAACAACAGTAATAACTACAACAATGGCAACAAAAGGGAAAATAAATGGATAAATATAAAAAAATTAAATTATTTCTTTAAAAAATGTTTTCTTTTGCTTAATTATATAGTTTAATTAAACATCAGGGATGTCTTTGTTAAGTGCTAGCACAAACTAGAACTCACAGCACTACAATCTTATTTTCTTAGCTCAGCAATTTCTTTCTTTTTTTTAATCTTTACTTCATAATTCTTTTTTTTTTTAGGAGAGAGAGTTTAAATCTGTCACATATTACATCAGGGATTGAACACAGGACCCCACAAATGCAAGGCATGTGCTCTACCTGCTGAGCTACCTTCCCAGGCATGACAAGTTGTTTCTGTGTCTTAAGGTCACCTATTTAGATATGTAACATTTAATTCACTGATACCCATTGTGAGGGAAATAATTCCTGAAGTATATTCCCACTTTAGTTATAATAGTGAAAGTCCGTAATAATATAGAAATATTTCGGGAGTCAGGCGGTAGCGTAGAGGGTTAAACGCACAGTGGTGCGAAGCGCAAGAACCCCCCCTAAAGATCCCAGTTTGAGCTCCGGCTCCCCACCTGCAGGGGAGTCGCTTCACAAGCGGTGAAGCAGGTCTGCAGGTGTCTGTCTCTCGCCATCACTGTCTTCCCTTCCTCTCTCCATTTTTCCCTGTCGTATCTAACAACGATGAAATCAGTTACAACAACAATTAAAAAAAAAAAGCAAAGGCAACAAAAAAGGAAAATAAATATATAAAATATAAAAAAGAAAGAATTTCTCAAAAATTTTCCCAATAGAGTGTGAAATAAATTCTTATGTTTTCCAATTGCTTGTATGCATGTTTGGATATCAACACTTAGTTAAGAATAAAGTCTGAATCTACTGAACTAATCCCACCCAAGGCAGCTAACAAGATTTTACAAGATTAAGAGATATATTTGTTAATTTGCAGCAATGGAAAGTGTATGGATAAATGGACTTATTAGCTGGTTTTGAAGACTGAGAATAAAGGAGTTCAGAGAAATCATTAAACTCTCCTAAAGTCTCCTTAAGTTCAGTGAGTTCTGAATTCATATCCTCAACGAATTAGTCAATTCAATGGGCTGCAGTCAGAGACATCATGGTTACCAGTGTAGGGAAATGAATAGGAAACCAACGTGGCTACTTTGAGGAACTTTCCTTCAAGTCAGGCAATTAGGCCAATATTACCTGGAAAAGATGGACTCTAGATACAAAGGCCATGTTCTGAAGGTGTGAACCTTCAGATCCTCTGACCTCTTTGTGCTCCCTTTCCTTGTGACCCTGTTCACTGTAGTCCAATCACACTGGCCTCTTGTTCTTCCAAACTACACTTTTCTTGCCTCAGTGCCTTTAAACATGCAGTGCTTTTTTGTCTGATATAATTTTACATAGCTAATCTCTCTCTCTCTGTGTCTCTCTCTCTCAAATATTTACTTATGTTGGGGGGCAGGAAAGAGATAACTAGAGCATCACTCTGGTACCTGTGAGGCTAGGAATCAAACTCAGCACTTTATATTTGATAGTTTAATGCTTTATGCACTGCACCATCTCCCAGGCCACACCCCTTTTTCTCTTTTAGGTCACTGCCTACAAGAAGCTTTGCTAGATTCTCATAGGTAAGGTCTCTCCACATTTAAACTTCAATACTATCATATATCCTGATGTGTTATTTTCTAACTAGTCATCACAACCTGTATTATTTTTTTTATTTGTTGCTGGTTTATTGTCTATAATTATAACATATGAACTTTTTCTTTCTTTTGGTTTTGTCTTGTTTTATCAAAGAGCTGCTTAGTGGTACTTCTAATTTGAACCTGGGACCTTTGGTGCCTCAGGCATGAAAGTCTTTTTGCATAGCCATTATGTTATCTCTCTAGTCCAATGTATTAACTTTTTAAAGATATCTGAATGTTAGTTAGAGCATACTTTTAATTTGTATTATATGATCATGATATGCAATGTACCATTTTAATATCATGTGGACTTTTTTTTTCCTGTATCCCATTGCCAAGAAAATTACATAGCAGGAGCTAAGCATCTAAACTATTCAGTTATTGAATAGAACATTAGGAGAACAATAAATCCTACTTCACCTATTTCACAGAAATCTTCTAAAAGAAAAAAAATGATTCTCAAACACCACTCATACAAAAATATAATACTGATAGTTTGGCTATTTTTAATGTTATACAACTCAGAATCCAATATAGATTGGTAGATAAGTGCTGAGTGGTTAATAAATAGTTTAAATTAGGCTGAAGTGATTAGAAATAGCTTCATGGGATAGGAGTAGAGTCTAACTTGTTGATAGGAGTTGCCCTTTGTGTGGTTTTACAGGTAAGATTTTCAGTTGCTCTCTTTTTCTGATTGACATTGGTTTACAATACCACATAATTTCATGTGTGTACTTCCACACACCTTGTATACAAGACTGTATACACTGTACTCATCACTGTACTCATCATTCTAGCTCTAGTGTCATCTCACTTTCAAAAAGATCCATCTCACCATTCCTACCACTCCCCTTCCAGTAACCAGCACAGATTTTATGAAGTCTGACAGTTCCTTTTGTTGCTTATTTTTTCTCAATTACTCTCCTTTATTGAGGATGTTGTTTCCCTTTTTCTTCAGAAGTTGAAGAGCATGAGGGCTTGTTGACATTTTCAAAGGAGCAACCCGATGCATTTTAAGAATTCTGATGGCTTTATCATTTTCCTTGAATAACTCAAAGTTCATAAGTAGTTTCTTCTGCATTCAAAAACATTACAGCAATGACACTAAGCTAGTATAGACTGCTGTAAAAGGAGTCATTGGTATTAGTAAGAATATGAGACCTCGGGGCCGGGTGGTGGCGCACCTGGTAGAGCACATGCATTACAATGCTCAAGGACCCAGGTTCAAACCCCCAGTTCCCACCTGCAGGAGGAAAACTTTGCAAGTGGTGAAGTAGTGCTCTAGGTGTCTCTCTGTCTTTCTCCCTCTTTATCACCCTCTTGATTTCTGGCTGTCTCTATCCAATAAATAAAGATAATAAAAAAATTTTAAAAATTTTTAAAAATCAAGAGGGGGTGATAGAGAGGGAGAGAGACATAGAGACACCTGCCACCCTGCTTCACCACTCATGAAGCTTTCCCCCTGCAGGTGGGGACCAGGGGCTCAAACCTGGGTCCTTGCACATTGTAGTACGTGCGCTCAACCAGATGCGCCACCACCCGCCCCCCAAAATTTTTTTTAAAAAAAGAATATGAGACCTCAACTACTTTCTTAATCAGTGAGGCATGCTGGAGGAACCAGCATTCTTTCTTTTTTTTTTTTTCCTTTAATCTTTATTTCTTTATTTATTCAAGAGGGAAGGAAGTGATAGAGAGGGAAAGAGACAGAGACATATCAAGGGCTTAAACCCAGGTCCTTTAATATTGCAACATGTGTGCTCAACCAGGTGGGCCACTACTGGCCCCAGGAACCTATTTTCTTTTGGAAACTCAAGGCAGGGACTGGGTGGTGGTGCACCTGGCTGAGTGCACTTGTTACTATGTGCAAGGACCTGGGTTTGAGTCCCTGGTCCCCACCTGCAGGGGGAAAGCTTTGCAAGTGGTGAAGCAGGTCTGCAGGTGTCTCTCTATCTATCTCCCTTTCTATCTCCCTCTCCCCTCTTGATTTCTGGCTGTCTTTATCCAACAAATAAATAAAGATAATTAAAAATAATTAAAAAAAAAAAAGAAACTTAAGGCATTGCAGTATGGGAGATAGTATAATGATTATGCAAAAAGACTCTCATGTGTGAGGCTCCAAAGTCCTGGTTCAATACCCTGCATGACCATAAGCCACACCTGGGCAATGCTCTAAGAAAAGAGAGATAGAAAGAAAGAGAAAGAAAGGAAAAGGAAAGAAAAGAAAAGAAAAAGGAAAGGAAGAAAGAGGGCAAGGGTAGATATCATAATTGTTATGCAAACAGACTCTATTGCCTGAGGCTCCATCAAGTCCCAGGTTCAATCCCCCTATACCACCATAAGCCAGCTGAGCAGTGCTCTAGTAAAAAAATAAATAAATAAAAAGGAAAAAAGAAAGAAAGAAATTGTAGGCTAAATGTCTTATCTAGACAAATGTTATTTACCAGAACAAGAATATAGAAGGCAAAAGGCATAGCAAATAAGAACCCTGGATTAATGATTTAAATGATGTGTAAATTAATTTGAGGTCATTTGGATAAAAAAATATATATTTTCTTTAAAATATATATTTATATATAATGTATATATATTAAAATATTATATATATATTTATATATATATATATATATATAAAATGGTGTCAGGATCTACTGCTAACCTCACTTTGTGGTAATACACAAATTATCTCCCCCTTATAGCTGGGTTTGGTCTTCTGAAAAAAACTAAGAATCTTCATTTATATCATATTAAGGTGCTTGCTGGTTCAATTACTCTGGTGAAAATGACAGACAGTCGTTTTAGGGACCTTTTAACCATTTTCATTTCATCGCTACTTTAAATGCATTAAAGAAGTAATTTTAGAAAACTTCTGTCCACACATAATCTGATTTTTCTATCAAGTTTCCATTTGCAGAGGGTTGGGCACTCACATGATAGATTTAAATTTAAAAGGAGTTCATTTCTTCAACGGAAAGAAAGCTGCTCACAGGGTCACAAGGATTTTAAAGAAGCAGGAAAGAAAATGGAGCTGGAACCATCCAGGACCACTGTTGGGTAGTATGCCACCTCCCCCTGGCTTCTGCTTAACCATATGCCTATATAGGGATTTACTGATCCAAAGCTTTGGTCTATTTACATAAATCACTTTTACATAAAGCACTCCAGGGCATTGGTGGTTCAGTGATAGGATTCTCGCCTGTTCCGCCCCCTCCTTGTCACACTCTGATTTTCACCAGTCACTTTTCTCTCCACCCTCTCTATATCACATCCTGTTTCCACCCTACTTGGAGAGTATAAAAACAGCTGCTTTTCTTTTTTTTTTTTTTTTTTTTTATTTAAGAAAGGATTAATTAACAAAACCATAGGGTAGGAGGGGTACAACTCCACACATTCTCTATCCCTCTGGGAGCATGGACTCAGGGCCATTGTGGGTTGCAGAAGGTAAAAGGTCTGGCTTCTGTAATTGCTTCCCCGCTGAACATGGGCGTTGACTGGTCGGTCCATGCTCCCAGTCTGCCTCTCTCTTTCCCTAGTAGGGTGGGTCTCTGGGGAAGCTGAGCTCCAGGACATATTGGTGGGGTCTTCAATCCAGGGAAGTCTGGCCGGCATCCTGATGACACCTGGAACCTGGTGACTGAAAAGAGAGTTAACATACAAAGCCAAACAAATTGTTGAGCAATCATGGACCCAAAGCTTGGAAAAGTGGAGAGGAAGTATTAGGGAGGTACTCACTGCAAACTCTAGTGTACTTCTGCTTTCTTAACTTTGGTGCCATACTCCAAACTCAGTCAATTTCTGCTTTGCGTTTCTACTTCTTTTTTTTTTTATATGCATAACATTCCCCAGATTCCCATTTAACAATACAACCCCCACTATTTCATTCATCATTTTTAACAGCTGCTCTTCTGATTAAAGACACCTGGAAATTGCTTTCTGGCTCCGAGAGTTCCAGAAAGTATCTCCTGCGGAAGTTAGTGCGGCATGAGTTCCTGATCCCTCTCCCACGCAGCAGCCTAGATCAGCTCCAGTTGAGTTCTCTCCAAGCCAGAGAGCACTAGCTCGGGAAGAAGTACCCTCAGGCTATCCCGGCAGACCACAACCAACCTTCTGATATGGTGCTGGGTGACCCCACATTTATTTTGTAAACACTGGAGGCCAAGCCTGCACCACTATGCTCGTCAGACAAAAGGAGATCACAGTCAACTGGAAATTTCAGTAGCTGCTGCCCCCACCTGCCTCAAGAATGGATTCTTGACTGTGCCTGAACCAGCTGCCAATTCAGTCCTGGTGGCTGAATCTGATGGCTCCAGCGTACGCCTTGAAACCCAGTGCGGGACACAGAAATAGATGGGAAAATCAGTGTTTGGGTTGTTCAGTGTCTATACTGGATGATGAACTCTCCAGTAAGCATTTCTTCATAAAGAAAAGAGTTGTGGATAGGTTACAGATACAAAAAAGGCATCTGAAGTATTTATCAAAAGGAAAAGAGCGTGACTCTTTAAGTACACCATACAATTAAGTATTATAATTTCTAAAATCTAGGCCTAGACAAAGCACTATGGGCAACCTAATCTAGCCCTTTGATAAAACATGAGAAAACAGAGACTGCAATGATAATCAGACTAGATTCCGAGTTGGACTGAAACTACTATTTCCTGTAATTGTAACTCAATTATTCTTTCACTATATCCTACAAAACAAAGAACAGAGTTTCTCCTTTGTCAAATTAAATCATATACCAAATGTTCATAAAACATCTATTTTTGTGAATATATACACACAGTGGAATACTACTCAGCTATTAAAAATGATGATTTCACCATTTTCAGCCCATCTTGGATGAAGCTTGAAGAAATCATGTTATGTGAAATAAGTCAGAAACAGAAAGATGAATATGGGATGATCTCCCTCACAGGCAGAAGTTGAAAAACAAGGTCAGAAGAGAAAACACTAAGCAGAACCTGGACTGGAGTTGGAATATTGCACCAAATAAAAGACTGAGGTGTGTGTGGGGGAGAGTTCAGGTCCTGGAACAGGATGACAGAGGACCTAGTGGGGGTTGTATTGTTATGTGGAAAACTGAGAAATGTTATGCATGTACAAACTATTGTATTTACTGTTGACTGTAAAACATTAATTCCCCCAATAAAGGGAAAAAAGAAACATCTATTTTTTCCACCTAACTTGGCTTGACTGATTGTGAAGCTATTGAGATTGAACAGATCTAGCTATGATCCTCTCCTGTTCAAGATTCAAGTTCAATTATTATTTATTAGCCACCTACTATAGTGACAGACATTGAGCTGGTGTTCTCCTTAATGTTTCAGGAAGTGCAGGGATCTCTTTGCACCTGAGGAGCACCTGGTAATGGTGATTAGAGCACTGCAAAACTTTTCTTCCCATCTGTCACCTTTGCTTCTCTTTCATCATCACAGTATTCTCTGTATTTGATAGAAATCCTGCATCTGCTCCTGTTGGCTGAAAACAAGATGTTCAACAGCTGTGCACAGATATGTTACAGTGTCTGTAAATGACTCAACTCCCTTATTCCCAATGTCAAATTCCCAGGAAGAAACAACTGGCCAGGGTCTTCATCCCCAGCCTATCAACTGTAGCCAGGGGTCAGAACTATCTTGTACAACGTAGCTGCCCTCAGGGAAACTATTGTAATTATAGAAAAATTGGGGAAATGCTCAGACAAAACATGTTCATCTACTTATTAAATATTTATCAATCGCTGCTTCTTCCTAGGCTCTGTCTTAAATCTTCTTATTGAAGTAATGCTGGTTTGTGAAGTTCTATAGGTGTCAGGTACACCTATTGTAGATTAGCATCTGTATAAAGTGCATTATTTTAACCATGTTAGATCTAATTTCATCCCTCACCATACAATAGACCTCGGTGACCTGATTAACACACCTTTCTTCTCTTTTCCTTCAGTTGACCATCAATTAGTCTTATACTCTAAAAGCTTATTTCTGCCTCAGTTTATTCATTGTATTCTTCATGTGCCTCATACAAGTGTTTGTCTTTTCCTGTCTGATTTATTTCTGTAAGCATAATCCTCTCTAGAGTCATCACTCATATTGCGAATGGCATAATTTCAGCTATTCTATAGTTGATTAATTCTCCATTGTGTTTTTATGCCAGAACTCTCTTTTTCCACAATCATTCCCCAGAACCCTAATGCCTTTTCTACCTCCCTTTCCCCTCATTTGTCAAAGCCGTTTCCAAGTTTTACTTTGTTCGTTCCCTTTTTGTCCTTGATTCCTAAATTCCACCTATAAGTGAGATCATCTGACATTTGTCTTTCTCGTTGTGGCTTATCTCACTTAACATGATTCCTTCAAATTCCATCCAAGTTGAGGCAAAGGAATAATTTCATCATTTTAATAGCTAAGTAATATTCCATTGTATATATACAACAAATGTCTTACCCACTCATCTGTCTTTAGGCATCTGGATTGCTTCCAAATTTGTGCTATTACAAATTGTGTTTCTATAAACATAGCTGTACATATATATGTTTTGATAGGTATTTTATTTTATTATTATTACTATTATTATTATTTTGATAAATCTCCAGGAAAGATGTTGCTGGATCACAAGGTAGGTTCATTTCTAATATTCTTGGAACTCTACAGACTATTTTCCCCAGGAGCCTAGTCAGTTTACATTGATAATAGCCATTCTCAGAGGTGTAAAATGACATATTTTTGTTATTTTGATTTGTATTTCCCACATAATGAAAGATGAACATATTTTCATGTACCTATTTGTCATCTATATGTGTTCTTTGGAGAAGAGTATTCAAATCTTCTGCCCACTAGAGGTTGTTGATTTGTTATTTTTTTAAATATTTTTATTTCTTTATTATTGGATAGAGACAGAGAGAAATTGAGAGGTCAGGGGAAGATAGAAAGAGAGAGAGAGAGAGAGACCTGTAGCCCTGCTTCGCCATTCATGAAGCTTTCCCCTGCAGGTGGAAATCAGGGGCTTGAACCCAGGTCGTCGCACACTGTAATGTGAGTGCTTAACCAGGTGCACCACCACCTGGCCCCCATTTGTTATATTTTTTAAAATATATTTTAGATAATAACTCATCAAATATAAGGTTTACAAATATGTTCACCTATTCACTACTTGATGATAGTTTATTTTTTCTTGCAGAAGCTTTTCAGTTTGATATAGTCCCAGTTATTTATTTTTGTTTTGGGTTCCCTTACCACTAAAGTGAAACCTCCAGAGACATCTCTAAGGCTAATGTCAATGAATTTGCTGTTTTTGATTCTTCTATGTATTTTATGGTTTTATGTTGTACATTCAAATTTTCAGTCAATTTTTATAGTGATTTTATGCATGCGACTAGGTAGTGATCTACTTTATTCTTCTACATGTGATTGTCCAGATTTCCTAACTCCATTTATTGCGGATGTTTTCCTTGTCCTATTATATTTGACCCTTTTTTAAGATAATAGGAATAAAAGAGTGAACAAAGTAAACAAAGAAGACAGAAAAAAATCAAGGGGCTGTATTATATATGTCATATAGTGGTAAATGTTATGAAAATGATAAAATAGAACTAAGGTTGAAGATAGCAGGTGGGTCATTATAGAGTGCATTGAAATCTACAGGAAGTGAGGGAGAACCCCATGATGTTTTCAGGTAAAAGTAGCCCTGTTGGAAAAATAGCAAGTGCAAAGATCTCAAGGTTGGACTGAATCTTGTGTGTTCAATAAAAACCAAATAATTTGAAGATGATTCTATCACTGAGTGAGAGTTAAAACCCCAGGAGATGATATCTGAGATGTAAAGAGATAATAAAGATCCTGATAGTGGACTGTGAGAGGACTTTGATTTTTTTTACTCTGAATGGAAAAAATATTTAAAGATTTTTCTTTTTAGACTAGAAATAACACAATCTTTGAAAGCTGTGTGAGCTTATATATGTCTATCTGTAGAGAGAGTGGTAAGAAAATAGGGTGGAGGGGCCCGGTGGTGGCGCACCCAGTTGAGTGCATATGTTACAGTGCACACAAGGACCTGGGTTCAAGTCCCTGGCTCTCCACCTGCAAGGAGGAAGATTCACAAGTGGTGAAGCAGGGCTACAGGTGTCTCTGTCTCTCTGCCTCCCTATCTCCCCCCTTCCCTCTCAATTTCTGGCTGTCTCTATCCAATAAGTAAAGATAATTTTTTTAAAAAGAAAGAAAATAGAGAAAGTGATCAAATTCTAGACTTGCTGTGAAGGTAGAACTGAGAATAATCTGTGACTGGATATATAAACTAGAAACAAAATTATTTAATGATGTTTTTTGACCTATGCAATTTGAGAAACAAAGTTACCATGTTCTGAGATGGGGAAAATAAAACAGGAAACAGATCAACAGGAAGGAGGGAACTGTGTTAAGTTTACATAATAGAACACTACTCAGCTCTTAAGAGCAAGAAGCCAGGTGGCAATAAAAATAAATAGTGATAAAGTCACCTTCTTCCAAAAAGAGAAGGATGAATATGGGATGATCTCACTTGTAGACAGAACTTAAGAAACAAGAACAGAAAGGGAAATACTATGTAAAATTTGAGCTAAATTTGGTGTATTGCACCGAAGGAAAGGACTTTGGGGAAGAAAAGAATGGAGGAGTTTTTTGAACTATGTGGTGCATCTAGGCTTAATGTTTTGAGATATCTCTGCACTGTTTGAAGATGCAAATTTAATCCCCAACATCATATGCAAGAACTTGATGATGATCTCTCTTTGCTTTTCTCTATTATTATCTCAGGGTGTATTCTCATAAGATCCATGTTTTTAATCTTTTATTTGTGATTTAATAATGATTAACAAGATTGTAAGATAACAGTGGTACAATTCCTACTACCAGCGTTCTGTGTCACATCCCCTCCATTGGAAATGTCCTAATCTTTATCCCTCTGGGAATATGGACCAAAATTCTTTATGGGGTATAGAAGACAGAAGGTCTGGCTTCAGTAATTGCTTCTCTGCTGGATTTGGACAATGACAGATTGATCCATACCCCCAGCTTGTTTCTTTCTTTCCCTAGTGGGGTAGGGCTCTGGAGAGGTAAGATTTTAAGTGAGGTCTTCTGCTCAGGGAAGTCAGATGGCATCGTGGTAGCATCTGCAACTTGGTGGCTGTCAGACATAAAGCAAGACAAATTGTTTAATAAACAGGAACCCAAAGGTAGGAATAGAGTTGATGAAATTAGAGGTCTTTAGGTGGGAAGAAGCTAGAAAATCTACTTTAGGTCTGCCCTAGGGGCCCATGACTTTAGTAATTTTTGTCTAAGCCTGATAGCTAACATGAAGTTGAACTAAAAATGTTTTCAAGAAAGATGGTGTCAGATTTGAGAATAGGGTTAGAAAGCTGGATTAAGGCTGAGAGTAGCTCCCAAACATGAAAAAACTATATAAATGCTATTAAGTGTTTACCCTATCAATCTGACCTAGAGTCCATATATATTCATATTTAGCATAGGAGCCTGTATAATCTGAGTCCCTGTCAGTCTGAGCTCAAAGTCCATACGTACATGAATTATTCAGTCTTAGAAAAGGGGGGGAAATTATCCTATGAGAGAAAGGAGGGAGATAGCCTCTAGGTAAAAAGAGGTAAGGCTCAATCTATGTCACTAAAGGAAAGTAAACCATATGGGTGACGATGTTAGTGACCTGGTGGTCCAGTGAGAAAATATGTACATTCTGTTCTTTATCCAAGCTCTCTTTTCTAGGTCAGGTAAGAATTAAGCTCATCAAATGAGAATGGGTAAAGAGCTCTTAGAATTTTGAAGAGAGGAAAAACATGAAACGTGAATAAATAAAGAGCAGATAGACTAGGGAAATTAAAGAGGAGTTCCAGGCTTCACTGCATGCCTACTTGAAATGTATGATCGTTAACTTAAAGTGAGACTAGACAGCATGATTAATTGTTATTTTCAAGCTATATTTAACTTCATGGGTAGGGTCACAAAGTAGGTGGAATTATTGAATTTACCCAGCTTTAAGGTCTGGCCAGACAGATCTGATGAAAAGAGACTGGGGGAATTGAAAATGATGACAAACGATGATTATAATAATGTATTATAAAAACTGAAGTGAGAGGGGTTGGATGGTGACACAGCGGCGCAGCGGGTTAAGCACAAGTAATATGAAGCTCAAGGACCCGCGCAAAGATCCGGGTTGAGCCGGACTCCACCTGCAAGGGGGTTCGCCTCACAGGCGGTGAAGCAGGTCTGCAGGTGTCTATCTTTATCTCCCCTCTCTATCTTCTCCTCCCCTGAATTTCTCTCTGCCCTATCCAAAAATAATAATAATAATAAATAATAATAAAGTAAAAATAAAACGGAAAAAAAGTGGCCTTCAGGAGCAGTGGATTCATAGTGCTGGGGTGGCTGGACAGTTGAGCACACATGTTACTATGTGCAGGGACCCAGGTTCAAGCCCTCAATCCCCACACACCGGAAGGGGGCACTTCACAAGGGTGACGCAGGACTGCAGGTGCTTGTCTTCGTCTCTCCCGCTCTACCTCCCCTTCCTCCTTAAGATCTCTCTTCCCTAGCAAATAATAAGTAAAAGGAAAAAAAAGTATTCACAAAATGAAAAAGGATAAGAGTAAAAGATAAGTGGATCTAGTTCTCAGTGGGACTGAAATTTTGTTAGAACTAAAGTATAAGAAGAAATAAGCTTGGGGCCAGGTGGTGGCGCACCTGGTTGAGCGCACGTATTACAATGTGCAAGGACCCAGGTTTAAGCCCCCAGTCCCCATCTGCAGGAGGAAAGCTTGGAGAGTGGTGAAGTAGTGCTGCAGGTGCCTCTCTGTCTCTCTCCCTTTCTATCACCCTCTTGATTTCTGGATGTCTCTAATCAATAAATAAAAATAATAAAAAAAATTTAAAAAGAAATAAGGCTGCAAATCTATAAATTCATTCAAAGAAGGAAATGCATAAAAAAATTTTAAATCGAGATTAACATTTAGAGTGGCTGGGGAAGTGACTCATTAGGTAGACTGAATGACTTGGCTATGTTACAACCCAGGTTTCATGCTTGGCAGCAGCACTGCATATGCTGGGGCGATCCTCTGATCTCTTTCTCTCTGTAAGTAAATACAGATTTTATAAGTATTGTGAGGAATCATTACAATCAGGCATACTGTAATCAGGTATCACAATTTACCAGAGATTTGGAGAGTAATATATATATATATATAGTTTTCTGGGGTTTTTTTTGTTTGTTTGTTTGTTTGTTTGTTTTTTTAAACAGAGCATTGATCAGCTCTGGTTTATGGTGGTGCAAGGGACTATACCTGGGACTTTGGAGCCTCAGGCATGAGAGACTCTAAGCATAACCGTTATGCTATCTAGCCGCCACCCCGCTCATGACTATTCTACTCTGTTTGCAGTTGCTACTCTAATTTGTCTGGTAGCAGTGTTTGGCCATCACCAAAATTCTCGCGGTGCACCATCAATGCTAATATCTCTCCTTATTAGTCCTCCTTGTTCTTCTAGAGTTGCTCGTCACAGAACATTTCCTACATGCACAGCAGGAAGCTGAGGTTCAGAAAGAATACGATTCATTGCCTAAGATCATGCAATGAAAGAAGCAAATGTGTTTGTTCTACAAGAAGTAGGATGAGAGACATACCAAATCAAGACAAAAATTCTTCCTGTTAAGGAAATAACAGTGGTGAAGGATTCAGGCCAGGCAAGTTTTTCTGGCAGTCTTGAAGTTTCCTTACCTTTGCCCCCTAACGTCTGTGTGATGAGGAGTTGGCAAGAGTGGGAACCCTTGATAATTTAATAACGATTTTTGTGATAGTCATTCATCTTTTATCTTCTGTTTCCTGTTTTTTGAGAAACAGAAAGAAAAATAAATAGGAGATGTGTGTGAAAATCTCCAGCAGGATCCAGTTGAATAAAAATAGTGCTGGCAGGAAGCAAGCAATCATCTTAAAACTTTTCGGGGGTGGGGGAGGGGGTTTGACCAAGCGTATTGAAAAACCCTGAAGAATTGATTACTTTTTATTGAGACAGAAGCAGTCAATTATTGTGTAATGGCGTGATGGTCACTGTTTGGATGACAACGTATCACCTATTTGCACTCCCTTTCTGCCATGTTAGCCATATTTTCCCAAAATGCTATCTGCCAGCTTCCTAAAAGAAAAATAAATACACCCGGCATTGTCTCTATATGAATGGCCAAGCCAGGTCATCTTTTCTCAGTGTAATAAGCAAGTCCTTAAAAATAACAACTGGCATTGATTGGGAATTATTCTGTGTAAGAAACTGGGCTATGAATTTTGCATATGCAAGATTTGAAAAGAACTAAAAGACATTGACGTATCTGAAAAGCTGCTCCTTTATTCAAACTATCCTACCTTATCAATCCTAAAACTCAATTAGCTTTTTGTATTTTAAATGTAGATTAATTCATCAGATTATCTGGAGTTTGTTAATTGAACATTTAGAGAGTTCTGTTTTGTGTAGGAAATCCACATTATTAATGTAAATACAGAGACGAGCAAAACACAGTCTCCTGGCAGGTAGTTAAATATTCAATTTAGGATCTGACAAAACTGTAGTATTTTACTGCTTATGTGTTTCTTAATAAAAAAAAAAAGTCAATGGACTGGAAGTCTAGATATGAGTTTCTACTTTCTCTACCATGAATTTATTTAACTATGAAGACAGAAAATGAATAGTTCCCCTTTCTTGGGACCCAACTGCATGTCTTAAAAGAAATTATTAGACTCATGATTCCTACACATTCTTCCAATACCGGCATTCCATGAATATATTACTATTTTATTTTATTATTATTATTTTTTAAATATTTACTTTATTTATTTATTCTCTTTTGTTGCCCTTGTTTTTTATTGTTGTAGTTATTATTGTTGTTGTCGTTGTTAGATAGGACAGAGAGAAATGGAGAGAGGAGGGGAAGACAGAGAGGAGGAGAGAAAGACAGACACCTGCAGACCTGCTTCACCACCTGTGAAGCGACTCCCCTGCAGGTGGGGAGCCGGGGTTCGAACCGGGATCCTTATGCCGGTCCTTGTGCTTTGCGCCACCTGCACTTAACCCGCTGCGCTACAGCCCGACTCCCACTATTTTATTTTTATTTATTCAACAAACTTAAGTATATCACTGTGTGCTGGCACTTTGCATATATTGACTAAATAGCCCGCATAGCAATCCTATAAATAGGTATGATTGACTATTATCTCTAATAATTATATTAATTATATAAAAATACTATTGTCATCTTTTATAGATGATGAAGTTATGGCATGTTTTCTCATGAGAAACAATATTTGTTTACTTTTTGTATACTGAGTAATTTATAGACAGTCTTAAAAATTTTGTGATGGGTCTAGTCATACTATCACTAATAAAAAAAAAAGTGGGGGAGGTGTTTCAGAAGTAGAGAGAAGTAAGAGACACACACATTTCAGAGATCCAAGACAGGTTTATTGGAGGAATGCTGGGAGTGACTGGTAAACAAGGAAGTCAGACCAGGACCAGTGGACAAGATTCCAGGCTGGTACTGTGTCCCACAGAGCAGCAGGTTGAGATCCCCCATGAAGGAGGAATTTGGAGTGTGTGCATTGGAGGGGAGGGGAGTTGGGTGTAGAGCATCAGGAAGGTTGGGTGGTTCAGTTGTGCAATGGGTCCTGTTGTTGTTGTGGTTTAGTCATATCGTGTTTTTGTTTGGAACTTCAGGGACTGTAAAGGTCAATTCCTCATTCCAAGGTCTGTGACCAAAGCTCCAGGAAAGGTCAAGAGCTGTAAAGGACAATTCCTCATTTTGAGATCTTGCAATCAGTATGACTGCATAGTTTTGAACAGTTATGGTTGAAGCAACTACAGTCAACTGGGTGCACCACTGTCTGATCCCCTATTAAAAAATTAATTAAAAAACACACATATAAATAAATTAATTAAAAAATTTTAAAAATTATTTTAAAACACACATATAAATAAAATAATTAAAAAATTAATTTAAAAACACACAGATAAATCTTTTTTAGAACACTAAAAATCCCTAGGGGGCAGGCAGTAGCACAGCCGGTTAAGTGCACATGTTACCATGCACAAGGACTTAGGATCAAGTGCTCAGACCACCCCCATGTTCAGTTCCAGGCACCACCAGTTGCCAGAGCTAAGGAGTGGTCCGCCAAAAAAAAAAAAAAAAAGGTGGTGGTGGAGGGGGTGCTGGAGAGATAGCTGACCTGGTAGGGTACTTGCACTGGCACATACATGACCTCATGAGAGGGCCATAGCCCCAGAGAAGAGAAGCTCTGGTGTTGTAGAGTCTCTACATCTCCATCTGTGTGTCTGTATTTATATGAAAAAGTAGATCCAAAGTGAAAAGAAAAATGGATTTAGCAGATATGTCTGAGCATAAGATTTGTATGCCTGAAGCCCTAGAATTCTCATGTTTTCACTTCTGGTACCAACATAAGCCAGAACTAAACAGTGTTCTAGTCTCATTAAAATAAATGAATAAATACATAAATAAAAATGGCATATTCCTAAAGGCAACAACAGAAAAGCAAAGGATCCTACATATAATTTATACCTGATTTCTCAATAGAAACTCTGAAGTTCAGAGAGCTAGCAGGATACAATATAATATAATATATTATAATATATATAAAAAATACTTCAAATACAAATAACGTTATTAAATCTAGAAAACATTTGATAACCAGATGACCAGGGAGGTTGTCAGGCAGGGATGAAGACTTGTCTGTGTGACTGCTTGGCTTTGATCTTTGGCAGTGCATATGCTGGAGCAGATCGTTGCTCTGGCCTTTCTTTATCACCAAAGAAATAAACACATATTTTAAAAAAAACACTAAAAATACCAGCAGGCTGAGATTTATCATTTAGATGAATGTTAGGAGCAGGCGATCTGCCACAGGTTGAGCAGTCTAACATGACTGCCTTTTCATTTCCAAGGGTAGCTCAAGGTGTTGGACTCACTCTGCAAAGCCCCATATGGCTTGGGACTTGGTTACCTTAGCAATCACTTCCCTTTGCACGCAGTGTCAATTAACAGGCAATTAAAACTCTCAACTGCTCCTGCTAATGGTCCCCAGATTGGAATACCAGAAAATGAGAGGGAAGAAGTTTTCATTTTCAAAATTTTATTATATCTTTAAGCTTTCCATGTCTTTGGCTCTAGACTATGGCACAAAGTCTGGATTTATTTATCACTCACTATTTATGTATGTATAATAAATGTGTATGTCGACTTTTTAATTTGTCACTTGGCTTCTATATTTATTATATTATTTATAGTCATTCATGGAAAAGAAGTTGAAACATCCTGCCCTGTTTCCTCTAAACCTTCCTTTCACTTTCACTTCTTGATCACATTTTCCATACATTCTTTCAAACACTCACCATTGAATTCTATTCTAAAGTCTTTTCTTTTGTCCGCTGATCTAAACCTGCTTCTTCTGTAAATTCCCACTTTACTTTGTAGTTACCAACTGTTACTCTGAATAGCAGGCATAACTTGAGTTAGGGGAAATTCGGTTTCCATTTATTCATGTTAAATATCCTTATCCACAAAAAGAAAAAAAAAAGAACCTGGTTTAGTGTCGTTCTTTCAGACCATATCTGACACAGTGTATCACTGAGGGTTGCTGAGTAGTTTATAAATTAGTGATATTTCCTTTTTATAAATAAAAAAAAATTTTTTTAAAGAAACTCAGAAAAAAAAAAAAAAGAAAAGAAATTAGTGATGCTATGTGCAATTTGCCAAAATTGAATATTGAATATTTGGACAAAAAAAAGCTCATAATTATGAAATCTCAGAGCTTTAAGGCATTAAGTGCTATAGAGGTCAATTTTTTTAAAGATAGGAAAACTGAGGTTAAAATTAAACTAGAAGTAAAATTAAAATTAAACTCAAAGTAAACAAAAATCAGAGACCTGATTTTTTTTTTTTTTTCTTTCAGGTCTAGTGTCTCAATGCCCAAACTCTTTCCCCTTCCTTGGTAGTTTGACATCTTTTCCCCATTGTGAGGTATTTGATAAATGAAGTTCCTTGAATGAGGTTCTCCCATGGGTGCTGTCTAGCTAGGCTGTGTATAATCCTGGGCAGAGTGGTATGCATCATGGCCTCTCTCTTTCTCATTCTCTTTCTCTCTCTCCTGCTCAAGATTGATGTCACCATGCAAGTGAGCTTCACATTAATATACTTATTACTTGGTCTCCTGTCTGAATTTTGGGAAGTTGTAAAAGTCAGTGCTTTAAAGATTATTGCTATCAGGTGACTTGTACAAAACTACTGCTTAAAACCTTTGCTAATGTATCAACAAACTCATCATTAAAATCCCACTTAGGTAGTCAGATAGGTGGAGGGTTGAGAAGGGTTGAGCAGGTCATTCCAGGTGTTTACAGAACCCTTTGATGTGTAAATTCTGACACACAAGAGCAACACAGAAATAATGCAGGAATTCAGTCTGTGTCACAGGAAGCAGGGGAGCTGGTGATCAGATTGCAGGGCTGTGGTAGAGGCTGGTGGCAGTTGTAGAATGATCACAGTAGCAAAAGATACATGAATTCTGAAAACAGACAAAAGTAAAGAGAAATTTCATTGTATGGTTGTGATACCTTGGGGTGGGAACTGCCAGCATATGGATAGGGAATGTTGAGGAAGTCAGGAAAATACATCATTTATGTGGGGTGGTACTGAACAGTCAAAATTAGAGGGAGGGTTTTTTTTTTTTTTCTTTTTCAGTATAAAAATGTAAACTTGGGAATCAGAACAAAGGTCACGACATCTAGAAAGCTGGTAAACAGTTTTATTCTAGTGGCATCAGAATCAGCTCATGTTAAACATTTCTGGACACTGATGTTCAGTATGATTTTCATTTTATACAAAAGAATGGTTGACAAAAAAATGATCCACGTTATGCATACAAGGACTAAGAGATGGGCAGAGGTCTTAAAGGTCAAAGGCTGTCAGGACTTTTACAAATACCAGAAGCTGACTTTAAATCTGCCAGGGCTTAACAAACATCAAGAGGAAGAGGTGGTTAGGTTTAGGATTACAGGTGACTAAAAGAACCCTGGTATAAGCAGTTCTATACACTACTTCGAAATGAGCCAATGCCGTTTTACAAGGCGAGAAAAACATCCCAGCAGGCTACCTGAACACTTATTTTCTTTGTATGTCACTTATTTCTGAGCTACATAGATTATTCTTGGATAGAGATATTTTCCATTAAAAATTTTTAGTATATCCTGCTAGTTCTCTGAACTTCAGAGTTTCTATTGAGAAATCAGGTATAAATTATATGTAGGATCCTTTGCTTTTCTGTTGTTGCCTTTAGGAATATGCCATTTTTATTTATGTATTTATTCATTTATTTTAATGAGACTAGAACACTGTTTAGTTCTGGCTTATGTTGGTACCAGAAGTGAAAACATGAGAATTCTAGGGCTTCAGGCATACAAATCTTATGCTCAGACATATCTGCTAAATCCATTTTTCTTTTCACTTTGGATCTACTTTTTCATATAAATACAGACACACAGATGGAGATGTAGAGACTCTACAACACCAGAGCTTCTCTTCTCTGGGGCTATGGCCCTCTCATGAGGTCATGTATGTGCCAGTGCAAGTACCCTACCAGGTCAGCTATCTCTCCAGCCCCCCCTCCACCACCACCTTTTTTTTTTTTTTTTTTTTTTTTGACGAACCACTCCTTAGCTCTGGCAACTGGTGGTGCCTGGAACTGAACATGGGGTGGTCTGAGCACTTGATCCTAAGTCCTTGTGCATGGTAACATGTGCACTTAACCGGCTGTGCTACTGCCTGCCCCCTAGGGATTTTTAGTGTTCTAAAAAAGATTTATCTGTCTTCTATCTTTTCCTTTTCAATTTTATTTCCATTTAAGCTTCAATTCTGATCCTATGGCAGTCTTTACTTTCCTTGGATTCTATTTTCTCCTACTTTGTAAAAGCCCAGATCTAGACAAAGTATCTGTATCAGACATTCCATTGAAATTCCACTATAAAATTTGAGAAATTTTATTTCCTGGTTAAAAAAATACATTAATTGCACTTGAAAACCACCCTTAAAATATAAATGTGTTGCTACCTAAATGCTCATCTAAAGATGACTGGATAAAGAAGCTATGGGATGTATAATTCTTGGAATTCTACTCTGCAATAATAATAATAATAAAAGATGATACCATGCCCTCTGGGACAGAATTGATAGAACTGGAGGTGATTATGCTTATTAAAATAAGTAAACAACTGAAAGATGGTTTCTCTCATATGTGAGATACAGAGAATTAAACCATAGGAACTTGCAAAAAGGAGGAGGAGGAGAAAGAGGAGGAAGAAGAGGAAGAGGAAGAGGAAACTAAGAGAACTATGATAGTTACTGTTGGGAGGATGGGGACACAGATCCTTGGTGGCAGAAGTGATATGGAACTTTGCCCTGTAATCTTAGAATCTAGTAGAACACTGTTAAATTGCTAACAATTTTTTAATAGAGGATCAGACAGTGGTGCACCCAGTTGAGTGCAAACACTATCATGGGAAAGGACTCAGTTTTCAGCTCCTGCACCTCACGTAAAGGAGGGACACTTCAAAAGCTGTGGAGGCCATCTGCAGTGGTATTTCCCTCTCCTTCTCTGTCTCCCTCTCCTCTCTCAATTTTTCTCTTTCCTACCAAGTAAAATAGACAGGGAAAGAGAGAAGAATGGTAAGTAGGAGCAGTGAATTTGTAATTCAGACACCAAGTCCCAGGATAAGTCCAGTGGCAATAATAAATAAATAAATAAATAATGGGAGGTGGCACACAATAAAGTGTACTTATCATGCACAAGGACCCAGGTTCAAATACCCACTCCCCACCTGCAGAGAGGGAAGGAGAGGAGGATGCTTCATGAGAGTTGAAGCAGATCTGTCAAGTGTCCCTCTGCCTCTCTCCTTTTCCATCTCCCCTCCCCCTCTCAATTTCTCTTTCTGTCTTATTCAAGAAAGGGGGGAGGGAGGGAAAAAATGGCCATTGGGAACCATAGATTCGTAGTGAGAGTACTGAGGCCCAGTGATCACCCTGACGGCAAGAAATAAATAAATAAGCAAACACATAAGCAATATTTTGAATAAAGGAACATGTTTTTGAAAACAAGCACTTCCAAGACTGTGGAAAAGAGGCCATTCCTGCAATGTTAGTGGGAATGTAAATTGGTGTAACTATTTTAGAAACTAGAATAGCATCCCGAGATAGCTCACACAAGGACTTGAGCTAAAGCCCTGAGCACCATATGGTAGTGTCAGCACCGAGAGAGGTTTTATGAAAACTGGAATGATGCTGTAGTGTTTCTCTGTGTTTCTCTCTCTCTCTCTCTCTGTCTCTGTCTCTCTCTCTCCCTATCTCTCTCTCTCAACCTCTCTCTCATTAAAAGAAAGAATAAAGATTGCTCCAAGAGTGAGTGATGAATTATACATGCAGAAAATCCTGGAACCAAAAATAAATAAATTACTTTAAAAAATAAAACAGTATAAAGATTTGCTCAGGAAGCTAAAAATAGGATTAGCATATGATCTAGCAATCTCACATTTGGGTGAAAACCCCCAGTGTTTATTACACTGTTAAGAATTATGAAAATAGCCTAAGTACTAAATGACAGAAGACTGAATAAAGAAGACATGGTAAATATTCACAATGACGTATTAGTCAGTAATTTCACAAAGGTGAAATTTTACCATTTTTATCAGGTGAAAGAACTGAAAGGGAGTATGCAAAGTAAGATAAATCAGCAGGAGAAAGACAAATATTGAATATTGCCTATCTGTACCATATAAGGAAATAAAACCAATGAATGGACAAAAGCAAAACTAATATAAACTCATGGATATTGATAACAAAAGCCAAACTCAAATTATCAGAGGAGAAGATGGTATAGGGAACTTAAGGGTAGGAGTTAGGTGTTAAGTTTTGGAAATTAAAAGTTAAAAGGAAATGTGTTTTATGTTTTCTAGTACATAAAATATCTCAGTGTAATTGACTGTATAGTGTTTATTTATAAGTGTGGTTGAGTCAAACGAGCTAACAGATCCTCTCTTTCGCAATCACTTTTTACTATTTATTTATTTATTTATATTACCATAGTGCTGCTCAGCTCTAGCATGTGGTGGTATGGGGACATAGATAAGGAGAGAGAGGGGGCCAGGCAGTGGCACACCTGGATTAAGCATACATAGTACTATGCCCAAGAACCCTGGCAAGGACCTGTGTTTAAGTCCCCACTCCCCACCTACAGCAGGGAAGCTTCACAAGTGGTGAAGCAGGTCTTCAGGTGTCTTTCTCTCTACCTCTCTATCTTCCCTTCCCTTCTCAATTTCTCTCTGTCCTATTTAAAAAAAAAAAAAAGCTGAAAAAAAATGGCCACAGGAGTAGTGGATTCATAGTGCAAAAAAGTAAATAAAAAAAGGAGGAAGAGAGGGAGAGAGAGAAAGGGAAAGAGAGAGGGGTGGGCAGTGGCACGCCTGAACTAGGCACACATAGTACTTACTATGCCCAAGAACCCTGGCAAGGACCCGGGTTTGAGTCTCCACTCCCTACCTGCGGCAGGGAAGTTTCACAAGTGGTGAAGCAGGTTTACAGGTCTTTCTTTTTTCCTCCCTTCTGTTTCCTTCTCCTTTTTCAATTTCTCTCTGTCCTATGGAGTGAAATAGAAAAAGAAAAAAAGGAATAAATGGTCTCCAGGAGTGGTGGATTTGTAGTGCCAACACTAAGCCCTAGCGATAGCCCTGGAGGCAGATAGAGAGAGACAGAGAGATAGAGAGAGAGAGAGAGAGAGACCTAGTGCACCGTATCACTACTTCACTACTAGTCAAGCATGCCCCCTTCAGGTGGGGACCAGAGGCCAGAGGCTTGAACCTGGGTGCTTGTGCACTATAATGTGTGTCCTCTGCCAAGTGCACTAGCACCCAATCCTTGAAATTAAGAGATTGATTTGTCTATGTATGCATTTATTTACTTATTTTACCAGAGCACTACTCAGCTCTGGTTTATGATGATGTAGGGGATTGACCCTGAGATTTTGGAGCCTCAGGCATTAGAGTCTTCTTACATAACCATTATGCTATCTACCCTGCCTAAATTAACATAATTTTAACAACATCTAGAATTAGTCATCCTTCCTTCTTCCACACACCCACCCTAGCCAAATAGCCTTTGCATGAATTAAGTGAAACGTTGTCAGGTATTCATCTGATAACATTTCAGTTAAAGGTCATATACAGGTCAGTCAATGGCAGGGGGCACTGCTGATCAGGACATGTGTCTTGGTGTACTACCCTCACTCCACCAGTATATTTACCAAATTCTAACATTTCAACTTCTATACCCTCTAAAAATATGGAAACATCTACACCCTTCCACCACTCACTAGTGCTAATATAGTACTAGTATATTTTTTACTTTTTAAATAATGTTTTTAGTGATTTTATAATAGTTGACAAGACTGTGGTATAAGAGGGGTACAATTCCATACAATTCCCACCACCAGAGTTCCATATCCCATCCTCTTCATTGGAAGTTTCCCTATTCTTTTTCCCTCTGGAAGTATGGACCGAAGATTTTTTATGGAGTGCAGAATGTGTGAGGTCTGACTTTTGTAATTCCTTCTCTGGTGGACATGGATGTTAGCAGGTCGATCCATACCCCCAGCCTGTTTCTCTCTTTCCCGAGTGGGGTAGGGCTCTGGAGAGGTGGGTTTCCAGGAAACATTGGTAAGGTCTTCTGCCCAGGGAAGTCAGTTTGGCATCATGGTAGCGTCTGCAACTTGGTGGCTGAACTCTCTAGCTTGGTTTGTTTGTTTTCTTTATTTATTTTGGATAAAGACAAAGAGAAATCAAGAGGAAAGGGGAGGGGGAGACAGTAGACACCGGCAGCACTGCCTCATCACTTATGAAACTTCCCTCTGCTGGTAGAGACTGAGAGCATGAACCTAGGTCCTTGCACATTATAAAGTGTCTGTTCAGCCAGGTGCACCACTACCCAGCCCTTGTTTTATTTATTTCTTTTTTTTTTTCCCTAGGTTGTGTTTTATAGTTTACCATTTTCAAATTTGAAAACTAGGAAAAAGCATAGGGAACTTCATGTAAAAGATTACTTTGAAATTGAGAAAGTGTCTTTAGGCACATTGTAAAAAACCCAGATTCATAAAATAGTGACACATTTGACTCTACAGATATTAAAAAATGAAAAAATAACAGAAGTCAAAATAATGACAGGGAGACATTAGCAAAATAAGAGGCACAAAAGGCTGGTTTCATTCATCATAAGACTTTAAATAAATGAACAAGAATTTAAAAAAATAGAAGAAAAGGAACGAAGATATTCCTAAATGCCAATTCTGTCTCTCCTCTGCTAACACTCGAATAATTTCGCACAGTTCTTGGACTTAAAATCAGTCTTTATGTGGCTTGCCTTTCTGTGCATTATCTGGCTCCCCTCCACCTCTCTAATTCCATTCCTTGACACTCTTTTTTCCCTTATACTCCCCATTCCTCATTTCTAATATACTGGCTTTCTTCCAGTTCCTTGATTTCCTCATATCTTCTCTCCCCTAGGAACTCGTGCTTCTCTTAAATGTAAAAACAAAGTCCTGATCTTACCTTAAATGACACTGCCTCACAGAAGCCTTTTCTGAGCTTTGCAGTGGCCCCTGCACCGCAAACTAGATGAAGATCTCTGTTGTTCAGTCTCACATTTCTCTGCCTTTAAACATTAGTATTGGGGTGTGTGTATGTGTGTCTTTCTTTTTTATTGTCACCAAAGTTATCCATCTCCTAGCAGCTTTTTTCCTCTTTCCTTTCTCTTTTTATATACTTTTATTCTTTAATATTTCATTTATTTACTTACTTTTATTTTGGAAGACAACAGAGTAAAATTGAAGGGGAAGAGGAGATAGGGAGAGAGAAAGAGAATGACACCTGCAGTGTTGTTTCACCACTTGTGAGGCTTCCCCTTTGCAAGTGGGGATTGAGTGTTGAACCCAGGTTTTTGCACACCGTAATTTGTGTGCTTAACCAGATATACCACTTCAAACCCCCTTTTTCTTTCTCTTTTGGGTAGATACAGAAAGAAATTGAGAGGGATGGGTGAGACAGAGTGGGAGAAAGAAAGACACCTGCAGAACTGTTCTACCACTTGTGAAGCTACCCTTCTGCAGGTGGGGACCAGGAGCTTGAACCTGGGTAAGCCTTGCACATGGTAATGTGTACGCCTTATCAGGTGCCCATGTGCACTGATTATCTCTCCTCCTAATAGTACTTTTCCCAGAACTGACCATTAATTTTCCAGAACATGGCAAACTGCATATTGCAGAAAACAGTTGAACAAATTACTTGCAAAATAAATGTTTCATTTTTTAACTGCTCAGGTCAGATTAGTAAACATTGCTGATTTGATGTTTTGTTTACTACTGAAATATTATTGCAGCAGTCCATAATCAACAATATCATCATCACCTGGTAGTTTATTAGTGGTTTTTGTTTGGTTGTTGTTGTTTTTGCCAGAGCACTCTTCAGCTCTGACTTATGCTTCTGTGTTTGGGGGTTGAGGGTGGGGGCTGAAGCTAGAACTTTGGAGCCTCAGGCATGAGAGTCTCTTTGCATAACCATTATGCTATCTACCCCAGACACCTGGTAGTTGATTAAAAATGCACAGTCTTAAGCTCCAAGTAAGAATAACTAAATAACAAATTTGGAGCATGGGAGTGGTGCAGCCCAATGGTCTGTTTTAGTAAGCCCTTAGGGGAAGATATACAATGAAAGTTGAAAGCCACTGCTCTAAGCTATCATTAGTTTTAATAACTAGCAAAGTCAAATAACAAATGACTTACTGTCTCTAGAAGTTTATATATTCTGGAGAGATATCTGAGCCTAGCAGAACACAACACTTGCATGCTGAAACCCCAAAGGCCACAGGTTCAATCCCCAGCACCCTCTTACACTAGAATTAAGCTGTGCTATTCTCCTTTGTCTGTCTCTTTACTCTCTCTTCCCCTCACCCCACTATCATTCTTCTTCATAATAGATAAATGGATATTTACAAAAAGAAATGAAAATCTATCTACCAATCATGACAATTCAATACAAGTGCTTTACAAAGTCATTCTAAGGGTCTGGCAACTTCAACACACAGCAATCCAAGGACTGGAATAGATGGACCTCAAAACTGTTCATCTCAATTATTTGAATCTCAAAAGAAGACATACAATTAACCAATAAACTCATACCACTGTGTTTAACAATACTAGTCATGAGAAAATATATCTCAAAATTATGAAACATCATTTTGGACCCATGAAAGAAACAATACTTTTAAAAAAGAAAGAAAGGGGGCTGAGTGGTGGCGCACCTGGTTGAGCACACATATGACAATGCTCAAGGACCCAGGTTTGAGCCCCTGGTCCCCACCTGTAGGGGGAAAGCTTTGCAATTGGTGAAGAAGTGCTGCAAGTGTCTCTCTCCCTCTCTATCACCCTCTTGATTTCTGGTTGTCTCTATCCAATAAATAAAGATAAGGAAGAAAGAAAGAAAGAAAGAAAGAAAGAAAGAAAGAAAGAAAGAAAGAAAGAAAGAAAGAAAGAAAGGAAAAATAATGAGAAAGTATAATATAAGTGTTGGTGAATGCATAAGAACTTGGAATCTCAATCTCATTTTCTTTAGAATTGATGATATATTGGGGGCTGGGTGGTGGTGCACAGGTTGAGAGCACATGTTGCAGTGCTCAAGGATCCAAGTTCAAGCCCCCGGTTCCCACCTTCAGGGAGAAAGCTATTCATTCTAGTGGTAAAGCAGTGCTGCAGGTTTCTCTCTGTCTCTTTCTCTCTCTGTCTCTCCCTTCCTCTTGACTTCTGGCTATCTCTATCCAACAAATAAGTAAAGAAAATTTAAAAATTTTAGAAGAATTGGTGATATATTATAACAGCTACAATGTTTTACAGGACATCTTTGACTCTTCCATTTACTCTTTTTTTTTTTTTTACTATTATTAGTGATTTCATAATGATTAACAAGACTGTAAGATAACAGGGATACAATTCCACACAATTCCCCCCACCAGAGAGATCCATGTCCCATCCCCTCTGTTGGAAGCTTCCCTATTCTTTATCCCTCTGGAAGTATAGACAAAAAAAAATTCTTTTGGGGGGTGCAGAAAGTGCATGGTCTGACTTCTGTAAGTGCCTCTTCACTGGACATGGACGTTGGCAAGTCAATTCATAGCCCCAGCCTGTTTCTATCTTTCCCTAGTGGGGTAAGGCTTTGGAGAGGTAAGGTTGTGAGACACATTGGTGAGATAGTTTGTACAGTGAAGTCAGGATGGTGTCATGGTAGCCTCTTGGTGGCTGAAAGGCAATAAAATATAAAGCAAATTGTCCAATAACAGGAACCGAAAGGTAGGAATAGAGCAAGTGAAACATGGTATCTTTGGGTAGGAAGAAGCTCTCTTTCTCACCATTATTTCTCATCCCTTTTTGTTCAGTACATACTTTTGGTGCCAGATGTTAGAGGAGATATACAAACTGTTACCCACTATTGTTTTTTGTTTGTTTTTATCAAATCAGACTTGAGTAAGAAGTCAGAATAGAAAAAAATAAATTTAAAAAAAAGAAGTCAGAATATACCTTATACAATATAAAGCCAGATTTCCCCCACTAAGTGAAAGCTGGATATTGATGGTAATAATTGATGAATGTATTGAATAATATGTGATAACTGATAAAGAAAACGCAAGAGTTATTATCAAAGTCTACTTTAAGTTTTCATTTGAATATACTCTTTCCTAAATGTTGAAAATGAATGTATTGAATAATATGTGATAACTGATAAAGAAAATGCAAGAGTTATTATCAAAGTCTACTTTAAGTTTTCATTTGAATATACTCTTTCCTAAATGTTGAAAAGGTTAGATTTTAGAGTTTGCCTCCTTGACTCATCTGTGAAATATACAAATGAGGTGTTGAATGAACACAGAAGAGAGTGAGAGGGGGAAAAAAAGGTCTTGGCCTAACTACAAATAGAATTACCAACTTCTGAAAGACTCAGAGTGAAAAATTTAAAGCTCCTATTAAGCAAGGTAGTAGTAAACCTAATATTTATGGATGTGCTATGAGCATTGGGGTAGCTACATAGTCAAGACAAGTGATGCTAAAATGAATGAAAATAAAAATTTATAGAAGCATAGTCACCATTCTCCATGATGTAGAATTTTATCTGGAACTTGAAGCATATGATTTTGACAGCCAGCATGAGAAGTTTTTGTCACAGCCAAGGAGTGCTAAGCATATAATAAATACCTGGCAGGACAGAATAAAAAACATTGGTATTCAACTCTTGCTCATTTAGAGATTATCTGATCTGTATATAGTCTTTAGATAGCTTTGAATTTAGGCATTTCTTTCACTGTGACAGATTTTCATCATTCCAGGTTTATACATATTTTGGGAAATGTATACAATCTCAAGTGCTTTGCTGCTTACAACTAAAAACTAGTTTTTCCCAGGCAGAGTAATTCACTCTGCCTCCGTGTTCCCACAGTGCTCTGCTCGCACCTTTTATGGACCACAGGTTACACTGTATATTAATTATTTGTCTGCTTTTCTGGCTCGTTCACTAGGCTGGAGTGTGATTATATCTTGTTGAGAAAGGGAAGCGGTTAGGCATCTGGCTCTCAGATCCTTCTGCCCAAGTTGAAATCCCTTCTCCTCCATATCCTATCTTGCTGTGTAACCTTGAACAAGTTTCAACCTCTCCCAAGTCTCAGCATCTTCCTATGCACAGTAGTAAACCTAATATTTATGGATGTGATATGAGCATTGGGGTAGCTACATAAGCTATCTTCTATGGTGTTTCACACATAA
Organism: Erinaceus europaeus; assembly: GCF_950295315.1. NCBI lineage: Eukaryota > Metazoa > Chordata > Mammalia > Eulipotyphla > Erinaceidae > Erinaceus > Erinaceus europaeus. Next base: position 105,250,501 of record NC_080170.1, read on the forward strand.
TAGTAATCAATAGATACAGTCTTGTCCTGTAGCCCACAGTTTCTAGGCCTCAGTAAGTATTTAACAAAGTTCACAGAACTGCTAAATGAATAAATTATATTCAAAAGCTGCCTAGTCTGGGGGAATAGTATCGATCTGTTTTTCCTGCTCAGATTTTTTTCCTATAAAAAGAAAAATTCCCTCTCAGATATTCCATGATACTGGAGTAAATTATTCCTTTCCCTTTGGCTTGGTGGGGAAATGACAATAACTGTTCGCCTTCATCATGCTCAGAAACTTGTGGACTAGGTTGAGAAGTTGAGGGAGAAAGTAATAATGAGAGATACAATTGAAAAGATAAATGTCCCAGTTTTTCTATTCTCTAAGAGTTGCTTTTTTCATCCTCACAGAGGATAAAGACCTGGTAAAGACCTTGTGTCCTCTGCAGGAATGATATCCTCCATAAAAGATGTTGCTAATCGTGCTGATTTCATTTTTTTTTGTCTTTGTTTTGCGCACTGAGACCTCCTGAATGCATAATTTCACTAATCTTGCGAGGGTTTTGTTTGTTTGTTTGTTTTAACTTCAGATAGAGAAAGAGAAAAGAAGTAGAGAGATGAGAGATAACACTATCTCTGTTCATGGAGTTTCTGATGGTGCCATTCTTCATGCTCCTGTGTGGCTCCAGGGGCTCCAACCCAGGTCTTCACATATGACAAAGTGTGTCTTCTGCTAATGAATGACCTCTTGACCTTGAAACCTCATTTTTGAGACTTATTTTATAATAGAAAGAGCGAAGGAACAAGAAAGATGGCGAGTGTAGAATACCTCTTTGGTGTATGTGTGTGGCCCAGGGCCTCATGCACCCCACCTGCTGAGTCACCTTCCCAGTAGCTATCCTGATTTTGTTAATGCAGGTAATTTTTTTTTTCTCCAGAGTTATTGCTAGAACTCATTGCCCGCACTAAGAATCCACCTCTCCTGGCAACCATTTTTTTCTTTCTTTTTTTTTTTTTTCTATTATATTTGATAGGACAGAGAGAAAATGAGAGAGGAGAGAGAGAGGGAGAAAGACACTAGCAGACATGCTTCACTACTAGTGAAGACCCCCTTCCCCCGACAAGTGGGGAGCAGGGGACTTGAACCCAGATATTTGACCTGGTCCTTGCACATAGTACTATGTGCACTTAACTCGGTATGCTACTGCCCAAACCCCCTGTAAGTTTTTTTTAAATTTAATTTAATGAGGACCACTCTTTTACATATCCTTTTCTTGATTTATTTATTTTGGATACACAGAGACATTGAGAAGAGTGGGATAGAGAGGGAGAAAAAGAGATGCCTGTAGTACTGTTTGATCACTCGTGAAACTTCTCTCCTGCGGGTGGGGCTTGGGGCTTGAACCCAGGTTCTTGTGCACTGTAATATGTGTGCTCACCCAGGAGTGACACTACCTAGGCCCCAATACATATAAGTTTTCACCTGCTCCCAAGTTAGTCCTCCTCTTCTGTATTTCCATAATAGCTAAATCACAACCACCAACTGTGAGCAAATAGTACATGCTAGAAGCTGTATTACATACTTCACATGCATTAACTCATTTAGTCCAAACACACACCTACAGGATTGCCATTGTGACCCCCATTTCACAGATGCGGATACTGTGACTCAGCACTTTGTAATTATTTGCCCAAAATCATGCAGAGCTTGGTTGTGAACTAAGACTTGAGTTACTGCAAATAAATGGTATTTGGGATTGCCTCCTGTTAATCTCATGCTCCTGTTCCGCCCGCCTTATTATCCTGGTCCTAGAAAATTTTCAATAGCAGGCTTCTTTATTTGCCTCTCCAAACCATGAGCCCATAGGGAGCATGGGTCATATTTTCACTAATCACTAACTTTCATCGCAGTGCCCACTACATAGTAGATACTCAGTGTTCACTGAGGAAATGAGCAAATGCATAAACACATTGAGGTAGTACTTTCACCTAGAGATACTTTGCTGGGTTTGGATGGAAGGAGAGAAGTAGAAGAATCCTGCCTGTCTCAGGATCCGATGTCTAGTAGAGATTCCTTCTGAAGTAATCTCAACTGTTTTCAGATGTAATGAATCTGCAGTGGTAACACTGGAGTCCTTCTCTCTATAAACCTCAAGAAATCCTTCAGACAGATCATCAGACATAAACTATTTGTCTTTATCAACTTTTTCTTGCTTTCAAACTTCCACAGGGAGCTTTTTTTTTTTCTCTTGTCCTGGTCAATGCTTCTTAGTGTGGCACAATTACTCCAACTCCTATTGTAACTGAGACTAGAAACACCTATAAAACTCTGCTAATGAAAACAGTCCTCCAGCTTTCTAGTCCTATCCTCAACTCTGACATTATCTTCCCAGACAATACTCCTAGCCCACCTGCATGTTAGTTATTGGGCTCAGTCAAAAATTAGTAAAGTTCCTTGGAATATACTTAAAATATATTTCCTAGCTTCTTCCAACATGAAGACCCCAAATCTCATATTATATCTTACCTTTAGGTTCCCGATTATTAAACAATTTGTTCTGCTGTATATTTTAATGCTTTTCAGCCATCGAGTTGCAGATGCTATCATGACACTAACCTGACTGCTCCGGGCAGGAGACTTTACCAATGTGTCCTGGAACCCCACCTCTCCAGAGCCTGACTCCACCAGGGAAACATTGAAACAGGTTGGGGGTATGGCTCGACCTGCCAATGCCCGTGTTCAGGTGAGAAGCAATTACAGAAGCCAGACCTCCCTTCTACCTTCTGTTCCCTATAAAGATCTTTGGTCCATACTCCCAAAGGGATAAAGAGTAGGGAAACTTCCAACAAAGGGGAGGAGATGTGGAGCTCTGGTGGTGGGAATTGCGTGGCATTATACCCTTCCTATACTACAATCTTGTCACCATTATTAAATCACTAATAAAGAGAGAAAGAAAAAGAGAGAAAGAGAAAGATAAGAAAACAGTCCTCAGGGCTGGAGATCTAGTACGTCCAAAGAATGGGCTTCTGAAAGACAAAAGAAATCCTTCCTATACAAGTCTTCCTTTTGCAACCTGTTTATCCTAGTGATTGAGCTGTTTCCCTAACCTTTTGTAGGTTTTCTCTACAAGTCTAAATGTAGAATTAAGTTCATCTACTGAACTGCAATGCTGACTTCAGATTTCATTAAGAAATTGTGAGGGTTAAAGATACCAGGGTATTTTCTAAGAAAATGAATCTTGGTTTGTAGCCAGGAATTTGTTTGTTTATAGAAGAATTCCATGGACTAAAATGACATTTTTCTCTACAATCTCCCTCATTTCCACATGGGGAATCTCGCTATCCCTGCTCAGGTAGAAGTTCCACTTCTTTTCTACTTCCTATTATCAAATGAATTGTTAAGCAAAAATAGCTTCTTCCAAATAACAACACACACACACACACACACACACGCACACACACGCACGCACGCACACACCATTTATTATAAAAACAGCTGCATCAAGGCTCACTCAAGTGATTTTTATTTTTAATTTTTTATTTCTTTTATTTTATTTTTGCCTCTCCAGGGTTATTACACTATGAATCTACTGCTCCTGTCAGCCATCTTTTTTCCATTGTTGTTATTGTTGTGTAGGACAGAGAGAAATTGAGAGAGGAGGGGGAAACAGAGAAGGGAGAGAAAGATAGACATCTGCAGATCTGCTCCACCGCTTGTGAAACGGACCCCCCTGCTGGTGAGGAGCCAGGGACTTGAACTGGGATCCTAGCGCCAGTCCTTATGCCCTTCCTTGTGCTTTGAGCTATGAGCACTTAACCCTGCGCACTACCTCCTGTTCAGTAAAGTGCAGAAGTCCAATACAATATGTATCTATGAGTAGCTATAAAGCATTTCTACCATCAACCTTCATAAAATGAAGTTGATCTAATGCAAGAGTGTAAGGGAGTATATCAGTGCTGTTATATCTGTGAAGAAAAATAAAACTTACCAGTTCACCCTACTTTCTTAATTTGCTCTCCTTCTCTGTAACTTCCTGGCAAGAAAAATTGAAAATGACCTTTTCTTTTCACCTGGTAATATCACCATAGTTTTTATTTTCTCATCAAATATTTAATGACCCTCAATTTCAGAGCACAGTAGACTACAGTGGTTCCTACTTATTGTTCTAAATAGACAACTTAGAGACAGAGCTAAAAATGAAATCATATTAATAATGGATTATAACTACCATTCAATGGGGAGACAGTACTCTAACGGGAAATTTTAGAAACACTGAGGAAATTATCTATATAAATTATTTTCTAAAATTTTTAGAAACTTTGAAAACACTTTATACAATATTTGAGAGTCCACTGCTACAGCAAACAAAAGTCATTTTATAACGAAGCAGTAGAAGTCCAGAGAAGTTTCATTATTGATCCGCCAATCAGTTTGGAGTAAAATGGAACCAAGTCCTCTAATTTTAGCTGAGCAAGATTATGTTCTCCAGGTGAACTTCCTTACAGCAGTAAACAAATTCTACAGTGCTGGAAATAGAGCCTATATAATGTCTTTCAGCCATTTGCTGCCACTCCTGTTTCTGCACCCCTTTTGCTGACAAAATATCTAGCATGGATAAATACTATTCTTCTCAGGGTTTAGAAGATGTATTTATGGCACAGGATTTCTTTCTGGACTTAATAAGAAACATTTAGATCCTTAAGTATTTTTAATTTTTTATTATTTTTACTTATTGGGTGGAGACAGTCAGAAATTGAGAGAGTAGGGGAGATAAGGAGAGAGGCAGAGACACTTGCAACACTGTTTCACCGTTTGCGAAGCTTTCCCCTTGCAGGTGGGAACCGGGGGCTCGAACCTGGGTCCTTGTGCATTGTAACTAGTGTGCTCCGCCAGGTGCATCACTGCACCAGCCCTCCTTAAGGACTTTTAAATAGTACTAATATGGAATTGTGACAACAAAGTGAATCATTTAGATGACATTAGAAAAATGGAAATATTTATATTATGGAAGAAATCTAAGTCAGTTGCACTATTTTATGCCATCTTTAAGCATGATCTCTAGATAGGTTAAGGACCCAATGTTAAAGAGGAAACTATAAACATGAAAATATAGAATATGTTTTTTCAGAGAAATTATTTTAAAGTAACATCCTAAAAGGTAGCTATTAAGGTTAAAATTGATGGACCTAACTCCATCAAAATTTAAAATTTTGATGCTAAAGAGATATCTCAACATGGGGGGGCAGGCTGTGGAACACCCAGTTAAGCACACATAGTACTAAGTGCAAAGATAAGCTCAAGGGCTGGGTTTGAGCCCCTACTTCCCATATATAGCGGGACGTTTCACCAGTGGTGCAGCAGGTCTGTAGGTGTCTGTCTTTGTCTTTCCCTCTCTCTATCTCTCCCTCCCCTCTCAATTTCTCTGTCCTGTCACATGAAAAGGGAAGGGGGAAGGGAAAGATATCTCACCAGGCAGGGCACATGCGTTGTCACGTGATTCAGATTCGACTCCTCATACCACATGGGAGGTAATGTGGCAGGAAAGGAAGCTCTTGCACTGTGGTATCTCTCTTCTCTGCCTCTTACTTTCTAATGAATAGAAAAGCAAGCAATTGAAGCAATGAGATCACACATATACTAAATCCATAGGGTACCAAAATTAATAATAATTAAGTTTATCTTGTCAGTGAATGAAATATTAGTGTCAACAGAGGACAGACTGGAAGAATGCGTTTACAGAATCTGTAACAATCAGGGATGAGTATGATATGATATGAAAGCATATGATGTGAAAGAAACTCTAGCTAATCAACAACAACAAGACAAGAAAACAGAAAGGGAAGTATGCAAAGGATATAAAAGGGTTATTTATAATTAGGAAAAACAGGCTTAAATATTAAGTGTATTTAGAGAAGTTAATAATCAGAAGAATGTCAATTAGACTGATGTGATAGCACTTTATACCCATTTAAATGACAAAATAAAAAAGGGAAGATATCCCTAAATGCTGATGAGGGTCTTAGAAGGTGGACACAAAATAGAACTACTTGTTTTACTGTCAAAAAAAAAAAGGAAAAGAAAAGAAAAGGAAAGAAAAAAAAAATACAGCTTTGTGGAAAGAAATCTGCCAATATTTAGTGAAATTGAAAATGATGTATCTTTTGTCTCAAGAATCTCACTAATGGGTTGACTAAGATAATTTCTCTTTTGAGTTCATTAAGAGATATTAACAAGGATGTTAGTGGCAACATTGTCTGGGTATCATAGAAGTTAGTCTAGTATCTATCAGAGGAGAACAGATAAATAAAGCGTAGTGCATGCGTAATATGAAATAGGAGAGTATGGTCAAAGTTACTTTGCCAAATAAACATATTATCCTCATGGGCCTAAAAGCATAATGTTGGGTGAACACTTATAAGACTATATACCAAAGTAAATTAAAACTTTACATAAAACTGTATAATTAAGAACATATCACATGGACCAGGCGGTGGTGCACCTGGTTGAGTGCACATTACAGTGCGCAAGGACCTGGACTCAAGCCCCTGGTCCCCACCTGCAGGGAGAAAGCTATCAAGTGGTAAAGCAAGGCTGTAGGTGTCTTTCTATTTCTCTCCCTCTCTATCTCCCCCTTCTCTCTCAATTTCTGTCTGTCTCTATCCAATAAATAAAGGTAACTTAAATTTTTTTTAAAAGAACATATCACATACAGTATAGTATCTACAGAATACTTTTGTTTAACAATTGGTTGTGTGAAATGTATTGTTATATGTAAGTGCTTTATGTAAGAAGAGAGTCTGTACATGATTAATGATAATGGTACTTTATAAACCAGTAAGTATGATTAAGTAAATTTTCCATATCTGGAATTAAAGACAAATGCAAATTAGGAAAAAGGAAAGGGAAAGGGAACATTGTTATTGCCAGTGTGTGAATATTGAAGCAATTAGACCACTCTGCAGAGAAAAGACCTTGGTTCTCAACCTAACTCAGCCACTCACTTCTTAGTAACGTGTGTCTAGGATAAGAATACTATACTAGATTAATATATCTAACCTCCTTTCTAGCTTTGAATTTCCAGTACTCTTCTTCCTTTCCTGTTAATAATCTCCATAATGTCACAAACAACAATAAAATCTTATCACCTACATCAGAACATCTTTATTCACATTAAACAATATTCCCTCTTTTTTGCCTCCAAGGTTATTTCTGGAGCTCGGTGCCTGTAGTACAAATCCACTGCTCCTGGAGGCCATTTTTTCCCCTTCGTTGCACTTGTTGTTGCCCTAGTTGTTGTTATTGTTATTGCTGCCATTGCTGTTGTTATTGGATAGGACATAGAGAAATCCAGAGAGGTGGGGAAACGGGGAGAGAAAGACAGACACCTGCAGACCTGCTTCACCGCCCATGAAGCGACCTCCCTGCAGGTGAGGAGCTGGGGCTCAAACTGAGATCCTTAAACCTGTCCTTGCTCTTCACACCACATGCACTTAACCTGCTGCACCATTGCCCGACCCCCTCAAAAATATTCTAACTCAGTAATAAGACTAACAACAACAACAACAATGATAAACTACAAGGGCAACAAAAGGGAAAAAATAGCCTCAAGAAGCAGTGGATTCGTAATGCAGACACCGAGCCCCAGCAATAACCCTAGAGGCAAAAAAAAAAAAAAAAGAAAAGAAAATTCTAACTCATGAGAAATGACTTTTGAGAAAGATGCATTTTTGTACACATGAACGACAGACAGGATGATATGATTTCGTAAAATGTGGAGTCTTCATCATCTTAAAGCAAGTTTCCTTTTCATGGATCATGAATGACAATATTCAAGAAGGTGGAGATGTTATAAAATCAGAGGATCTCTTCCATGGCCAAAGTGTGTTGATGAAAACAATGTAGAAAAATATATATACATAAGAGTTTCAGCTCATCCCTGGACACTTATACTCCAGAGACAACTACGTTCTTCTAACTGGTTCCAGGCTCCTTTGAATCTCATTTTAATATACTTTGAAACAAGTCCTTAAGACGAAAGATGGAAAGCATAGTGAAATGAAGAAAGTCATTTTATAGAAATCTAGACTCTATTTGCAAGTTAAAATAACAAAACAGAAAAAAGCATCTGGCACAGATAATCAGTTCTTCATTGTGTTGGAATAATGCTTTTGCCCTTTTTAAGAACTCATTAGAATTCAGCACTGCTCATTTCAACCAATTAATATTTTGGTTATGAATAGGAAAATGTGTGGGAATGACCAGTCCAGTACGAACTAAAATATTTGTGTAACATTGTTTTTTTCCCCTCTGGGTTGCATAATTAATCACTTAAAGTTATCCATTTGTAAGCACATTTTTTTCAGTGTCAAGAGAAATTATGTTTTGCTTATTGAAACACTCTAAATCATAATTACAGCTATGATTTATGGAGCAAAAGTACCTGGTGTGATGTGGTAATTGTTAGGTTTTCTACAATAAATATTCTGTATGTATTTTGGGTTAGCAACATGAAGTTCAGAAAGGGTGCTTAACTTGCTCAAGGTGATAAACAATTCAGAGTTAAATACGATTATCTACAGAGCTCATGCTCTTTGAATCACATCCTATAGCCATTTCTAAACATTTTTTCTCCTGAAAAGTGTGCCCTTCTTTTTCAGTGAAAATTTTTGTGTGCTCATCATGTGCCCTGTAAAAGCAGCTTTACATGTGTTCTTCATTTAATTCACCAAGCATCCCTGTGAGGTATGCATATACTAATTATATGCATTCGAGATAAAAAAAGAAATCTGAAGTGTAAAGAAAATACACTTGGTATTTACTTGGTACAATAAAGCAGAGCCAGAACTATATATGGATAAATGTAGCCTCACAACAATCAGTATACAGAATTAGTTCTTTAAAAACATGGACCTTCCATATGATCCAGTAATTCCTCTCCTGGGGTTATACCCCAAGGACTCCATAACACCCAACCAAAAAGAGGTGTGTACTCCTATGTTCATAGCAGCACAATTCATAATAGCTAAAACCTGGAAGCAATCCAGGTGCCCAACAACAGATGAGTGGCTGAGAAAGCTGTGGTATATATACACAATGGAATACTATGCAGCTATCAAGAACAATGAACCCACCTTCTCTGACCCATCTTGGACAGAGCTAGAAGGAATTATGTTAAGTGAGATAAGTCAGAAAGATAAAGATGAGTATGGGATGATCCCACTCATCAACAGAAGTTGAGGAAGAAGATCTGAAAGGGAAACTAAAAGCAGGATCTGACCAAATTGTAAGAAGGGCACCAAAGTAAAAACCCTGTGGTGAGGGGTAGACATGCAGCTTCCTGGGCCAGTGGGGAGTGGGAGTGGGTGGGAGGGATGGGTCACAGTCTTTTGGTGGTGGGAATGGTGTTTATGTACACTCCTAGTAAAATGTAGACATATAAATCACTAGTTAATTAATATGAGAGGGGGAAAATCAATTGTATGTCTCAAAGTTTTTCAAAACACAAACTGAATCTTTTTAATATATAGGCTGTGTATTTGATATGCAGACTCTCTCAAAAGCCTAGACCAAGTAGATCAGAAGCATCCAATAGCACAGTTATATACAAGATACTGGGTACTGTACAGCAAACCCTAACAAAAGGATTTTTCAAAGTTAACCCAATTACCAAATAATGTGATGATAACATTAACTATCGATTGTCTTTTTGAACCCTAAGACAGCAGGAACCTCACATCTCCACTATAGAGCCCCTACTTTCCCCAGTCCTGGAACCCTTGGATAGGGCCCACTTTCCCGTATGCCTCTCCCAATCCATATCAAATAATATTGCATCCGCCGATCACAACCTAACCAATGCAACGATTGCCACCTCAACATGCTTCACTTCAGACTGTGTCCAGAGACTTCACATGTGGAATGACAACCCTTCAGCTTCATTACTCGGGTGAGACCTTTCCTTTCATAGTATACTCTAATTTCATCTCAAGTGGTTCACTTTCTAACAAAGTCCCAAAACCTAGATATACACCAGTTTCTGTGAGAGAGAGCACATCTTCACACGTATCTATAAACTAGTGCAAAATATATACCTGAAAGCAGAAGTACACTAGAGCTTGCAGTGAGTACCTCCCTAACACTTCCTCTCCACTGTTCCAAGCTTTGGGTCCATGATTGCTCAACAACTTGTTTGGCTTCGTATGTTAACTCTCTTTTCAGTCACCAGGTTCCAGATGCCATCAGGATGCTGGCCAGGCTTCCCTGGACTGAAGACCCCACCAATGTGTCCTGGAGCTCAGCTTCCCCAGAGACACACCCTACTAGGGAAAGAGAGAGGCAGACTGGGAGTATGGACCGACCAGTCAACGCCCATGTTCAGCGGTGAAGCAATTACAGAAGCCAGACCTTCTACCTTCTGCAACCCACAATGACCCTGGGTCCATGCTCCCAGAGGGATGGAGAATGGGAAAGCTATCAGGGGAGGGGGTGGTATATGGAGATTGGGTGGTGGGAATTGTGTGGAGTTGTACCCCCCTACCCTATGGTTTTGTTAATTAATCCTTTCTTTAAAAATAAATAAATAAAAATTAAAAATTAAAAATAATATATATATATATATAGAGAGAGAGAGACTCTTGATGTTTATAGGCACACCCTCTTCCCATGCCAACCCACACTGTTGCTTTTGTATCTGCTCCTTTTCATGGCTGTGTCGTTTTCTATTACATGATTGCATCACATACAGAGTTTGTGTGTGCATATGGATAGGAACACAAATTTTTGTTTTCTTAAGGTAAATATCCAAGAATGGAGTACACAAAGGAGTATAAAAGTTATGTCTTTGATCTAATTTCCAGTTCAAGAGAAGAAAAGTTATCATGAGCCATTTTTTCTCTGCCTGAAACCCCTGCTAGACATACTTACCATCTATTCATACAGTTATGAAATATATTTGAGCAAGCATGCTTTGAGTTTACAGCATTTTTTTTCCTGTAAATTTTATGCTATATAACACATAGTACCTGAACAAAATAAAACCAGATAGGTTCCCTTTCCTCTAGGGACTCCATTTGGTTTGGTTTCCTATTCCTCAGGGATAAAATATAAAGTGTAACTCAGGTATCTTAGATGGCATGGTCGGGGACACTTCTCTAAAGAGGCAGCGTTGACATGGACATTTTAATTACAAGAAGAAACCAAGTGAATGAACATGGAGCAAAATAGTTTTCTGGGCTGTTAGTCTGAAGAACCTTAGGTTAAATCAAGCTAGGTGTGTTTGAAGAAAAATAAAAATAAACCTGTGGCTGGTGTCACTAGATATAACTAAGTCAGAAAGAGAGAGAAGGAGGAGGAGGAGGAGGAGGAGGAGGAGGAGGAGGAGGAGGACAAGGACAAGAACAAGAAGAAGAAAGAGGAGGAGGAAAGAAAGAGAAAGAAAGAGTTGGGGGTGTAGTCAGAGACATATCGAAGAGGTGCTTTGTGACCAGAACAAGAAATTGGGTTCCAATCTTTGGGGAGTCAATAATGAATTTAAACCAAGATATATCATAGGACCAACCACACAATTTGGCTCTCAGATAAATAAGTGGGAACACGCAGAAGGAACCTCTCTATCTTTAAGTTCAAACAAAAAAAGCTGTCTACATTAAACTGTTCCCTGGGGCAAGGTGATGTGCATGGGATTGTAAAGAAGTCAAGTTCAGTGCTTCAAGCCTCATTCTGCAAATCCCTTTTCCCTAATCTAGGCTTCATGGGAACTGAAAAAATAAGGGCAGAGAAATTTCAGTCTCTCCCTGAATTGGTTGAGAACTTGCAGGGCAGAAGACCTGTCCTTTAAAACCCCATGGAAAGTAGAAGTGCAAACCCCTATCCACAAGTTAAACTGAAGTTTCATCACAACTACTGTCCATGGTTTCTCCTACTCTCCATAAACTATAAATTAAATCAACTTAAATATATAATGCGAAAACCAGTATTGCATGGAAAGATTTTCCAACTATGGGAATTTATAATAAGTGAGGTTGTATTTCTGAATAGCGGTGTGCATAGTCTCCAAAAGACTGTATTTATTCTGTTTATTTAAACACCATTTGGAATAGATAGCCACCTCTGGGGAAACATAAGCATTGCACCTCTCCATTATAAAGTTACAATATTCAGCTTTATGACATCCTCTCTATCATCAGTGTGTAGAAATAATTTTTATGAAGCTATAATCCATATATACTTGCTTCCAGTGTTCTAGATCCACCCCTCCACCATTGTCTCACATGCATTTTCTCATGTAGCAATGTAGCAGCACAGTCTTAAGTATTTATCATTTTATAGAGCTACACAATGATACACTGAAAAAAGAATTGTTCACACTTTCATCATGGTATAGTAATTACTATATGTCATGTATTGTTTTAAGTATTTATCTGTTTTTTCATTTGTTGCTTCCTTACTACATTCCTCCAAGGTGGGTGCCTTCTGTTTTAGTCTGGCTTCAAAGGCCAGCAGAATCTCAAGGAAAGGGTTCCATGCACTTCTTTATTCTAGGTGCAGTCCCAAGGGAAATTCCAGAGTGAGGGAAAAATGAAATCAGGCAAGGAAGGGGCAGAGGCAATTTGAAGGTCTGCTATCAAGCTGTTTACCACCAAGTGTGATCAATCGCTCCATCTCATAAAACTTCCCTGCAAAGATCTAACTGCTCTCTGATAGTCAAGCAGATGGAAGGAAGAAGAACCATTTACCCACCAATTCCCATGTGTTACATTAGATTTTTTTTATCCCCCCTCCAAACACACCACACACACACACACACACACACACACACACCATGTCACACCTCAGCACAATCAAGGAAGTTTCAGTGTAGGTGGCAGGAGACAGGTAATAGGGTTTAAGGCTAGTTACATGAGGTCTGTTTAAAGTCATAAAATTTGGCAAAGTCCACTTCAACCTGGCGTGACAGCAATGTCTGGAACACATGAGATTATATTACTGACTAGTTGTGCAAATGAAACACAGGGTTTAAGTACTACCCTCCCTAAAGAACTCAGATAGTAATTAATGAAACCACAATTTGAAACCAAAAAACCATTATTCTAAACCAGTCCTTTGATTTGGAGGGAATATATGTTATTTCAAGCTTTTCTCTGAATTGCTTCAGAAAATAATCAAAAGATTGAATAGCAATCTTAGATTCTGTCCCTGGTTTCACATCTTGGAAGATCATTATCTTTATCATTATCATTATCTCTGTTCATATGTTTTTAGAATATCTCAGATGATATGACCATATTGAACAAATGCATTCTTCTTCTTCTCCTCCTCCTCCTCCTCCTCCCCCTCCTCTTTTTTAATTGGTTTATTGGGGAATTAATGTTTTACATTCGACAGTAAATACAATAATTTGTACATGCATAACATTTCCCAGTTTTCCATATAACAATACAGCCCCCACTAAGTCCTCCGTCATCCTTCTTGGATCTGTATTCTCCCCACCCACCCCAGAGTCTTTTACTTTGGTGCAATACGCCAATTCCAGTTCAGGTTCTACTTGTGTTTTCTTTTCTGATCTTGTTTTTTCTCCTCCTCCTACTCCTCCTCCTCCTCCTCCTCCTCCTACTCCTCCTCCTCCTCCTTCTCCTCCTCCTCCTTCTCCTTCTCCTTCTTCTCCTTCTTTCTATCAACTAGACTTCACTGCTCTGGACCAACTTTTTTCATGTAGAAAGAAAGGGACATAGAGAGTGATAAACACAGGTGCACTGAAGCATCTCCCAGTGTGGTGAGAGTCTGGCTTGAACTTGGCTCATGCATATGGAAAAAGTATTCTTTCTTTTTTAATTAAAATACTCCTAATGCAAACACAGACATTAGCTTACAAGTATTGGGTAGGACCATTCTTAGAATGAAAGACTTAACTTAGCAGATTGCATTTGACAGTAATTATACCAATTTAAAATATTTACTATGGCTTTAATATACAAATGTGCCTCTTTTTTGGTCTGATCATTATTAGGATTAAATAAAATTATGCACACACACACACACACACACACACACACATACAAACACACACACACACACACATACAATTTCATTTTGGCCAGAGAGATAGTTTATGATGTAGGGAGCCTGCATTACCAAGCACACAATCCAATTCCAGTCTCAGTATTTCTCAGGAAGTGTTATGCAAGGAAGGACATTTTGGTGTCTCTCTCTGTCTCTCAATCAGAAAGGGGGGGGGGGAAGCATGTGTAAGGCTTCTATCTGCCATGTAGATTAATTTAATAAACATTTAATTTATGATAACTCAATCACTGTGAAGACTTGTCACAAAATTATCTTATTTCTAGATTTTTTAAAATATTCATTATTTGTTTATTTAGACAGAAAGGAAGAGAAATTGAGGAGTGGAGAAAGGGAGAGAGAAATAAAGACACCTGCAGCACTCATGAAGCTTCCCTTTGTAGTTGGGGGTTGGGGGCTTGAACTCAGGTCCTTGTACATTGTAACATGTGCACTCTACCAGGTGTACCCCCCACCCAACTCTGTTTTCTAGATTTTTTTTTTAATAGTTAAGTAGGCTGATGGCCTCTCCAACAGTTTTTATATGATTTCTTCCAGTTAATTTATTTGTAGCAAGTTGCTTCCCCTAGTGGTAGGGCAACAACTTTGTCATCTCTAGAGAGGATAACTATAAGGATATATCTAAACTCTTTTGATAGGTAAGTGGGATAGTCTGAAAGCAGCATCTATTGCTCTAAACAGATAAGGGGCTTTTCCCACATCAACATTTCTATGAATCTGGGAACCAGAAAGTATGTTCTTTGACTAGAGAACCCAAGAAATAATTGGTCAACAAAATTATTTTCTTTTTTAAATTATTGTTATTTGGGGGAGTCAGGCTGTAGCGCAGCGGGTTAAGCGCAGGTGGCGCAAAGCACAAGGACTGGCATAAGGATCCCGGTTCGAACTCCGGCTCCCCACCTGCAGGGGAGTCGCTTCAGGCGGTGAAGCAGGTCTGCAGGTGTCTATCTTTCTCTCCTCCTCTCTGTCTTCCCCTCCTCTCTCCATTTCTCTCTGTCCTATCCAACAACGACAACAACAACAATAATAACTACAACAATAAAACAACAAGGGCAACAAAAGGGAATAAATAAATATTTAAAAAAATTATTGTTATTTGGTTTTGTTTTATATTTTATTTATTTGGGAGAGAGAGGGTGTGAGAGAGAACCAGAGCATCACTCTGGCATATGTAATATGGGAGGCTCGAACTTAGGACCTCATGCTTGATAATCCAACACTTTATACCCTGTACCACCTTCGCAGTGTAATAAAAAAAAAATCCTTATTATAGCTCAAAAGCAATCAAAGAACGAGACCTGAGGCCACATGGAGGGCAGCAGGGAGTTATGTTTATTTTATGTTGATTTATTACAGGCTGATTCCTACCAGACCTGATAAGCTAATGCCATAACACCCAGGTTTGTTTTTTTTTTTTTTGCCTCCAGGGTTATCACTGGGGCTCTATGTGCCTGCACTATGAATCTACTGGTCCTGAAGGCCATTTTTCCCATTTTGTTGCCCTTGTTGTAGTTGTCATAGCTATTGTTCTTGAATAGGACAGAGATAAATCAAAAGAGGAGGGGAAGACCTGGAGGAAGAAGCAGACCTGCTTCACCACTTGAGAAGCGACCCCCTACAGGGTGGGGACCTGGGGGCTCAAACCAGGATCTTTCCACCAGTAATTGAGTTTTGCACCATAAGCATAACTTAACCCACTGTGCTACTGCCCAGCTCCCTATAGCACTCAGTTTTTATCAGTTTCAAACTGAGCCCGGCACAAGCTGATTGGTTAGAAACAAAGTCCATCAAGGTGCTGACAGTAAAGGTGTGAGCAGGTTGGCTACTATGAGTCCGCCACTGGGATGCTGGAATGTAGAAGTGGACATCCACCAGGAGCCTATATATTTTTCATTTCACCAGTTCAATAAATTATCTTCTTTTTGGATAATTCATACCTTATTTTTTCTTAAAAAAAAAAAAAAAAAGGATAAACCAACATAAGTGAATTGCATGTGTTTCCCCCCCCAGCCCAAATAGCTGTAATACTATGTGTGTTTAAAAAAAAAAAATATATATATATATATATATCAAATTTTATTTATCCCCACTGGTTAACATTCCTAGTATTATTCCAAAGATAGAGCATCTGAAATATCTGACATATCTGTTCTGAACTTGCACTGAACTACTTGCTCCAAATTTCAGTCTTTAAGCAACTGAGGTTAAAAATGGCCAAAGCTATAAAGCCATCACTGTCATTCCCTAGAGACTTAAAACAGATTGGAAAGTACTCGCAAGCACTAGAGTAGTTAGAGGTCTTGGGAATTGAGAACCAGCAAACAGATTACCATGTTTTCCTGTAGGGACAGCATTGTTGTTTTTGTTTTTTAAAGCAGGAACTAATCCTTGAAGAATTTATAAACCTCTTCCTCCATCTCTTTTTGTTTTCATTTTTATTATTATTTTTTTTATTTAGTTGGTTTTGAAGTAACTGGTTTATAAGACTAGAAGTGCTTTACAAGTATGATTTCACAACTGTTCCGAATCATGTGACCATACTCATCACCAAAATGCCAATATCCTTCCATCAAAGTCCACTGGATCCCTTCATTCTTGCAATACTTTCATTCACCCACAAAACTCTTTCTTCAAATTTTCAGTTCTGCAGTCTGAGTCTAAAGGCTTGTCTATTTACTTGATATGAGTGAGATCATTTATTGGTATTTTTCCATTCATACCATTCCCTTTAATATTTACTTATTTTATTTATTTATTTTTACCAGAGCAATGCTAGGCTCTGGCTTTAGGTGGTGCTGAGGATTAAACCTGGGACCTCAGAGCCTCAGACATGGGAGTCTTTTTTATTTATTTATTTATTTAAGAAAGGAGACATTAACAAAATCATAGGATGGGGGGTACAACTCCACACAATTCCCACCACCCAATCTCCATATCCCATCCCCTCCCCTGATAGCTTTCCCATTCTCTATCCCTCTGGGAGTATGGACCCAGGGTCATTGTGGGTTGCAGAAGGTGGAAGGTCTGGCTTCTGTAATTGCTTCCCCGCTGAACATGGGCATTGACTGGTCGGTCCATACTCCCAGTCTGCCTCTCTCTTTCCCTAGTAGGGTGGGTCTCTGGGGAAGCTGAGCTCCAGGACACATTGGTGGGGTCTTCAACCCAGGGAAGCCTGGCCAGCATCCTGATGGCATCTGGAACCTGGTGACTGAAAAGAGAGTTAACATACGAAGCCAAACAAATTGTTAAGCAATCATGGACCCAAAGCTTGGAATAGTGGAGAGGAAGTGTTAGGGGGATACTCACTGCAAACTCTAGTGTACTTCTGCTTTCAGGTATATATTTTGCCCTAGTTTATGGATACGTGTGAACATATGCTCTCTCTCACAGAAACTGGTGTATATCTAGGTTTTGGGACTTTGTTAGGAAGTGAACCACCTAGGATGGAATTCGAGAATACTATGAAAGGAAAGGTCTCACCCGTGTAATGAAGCTGAAGGGTTGTCATTCCACACCTGAAGTCTCTGGACGCAGTCTGAGCTGAAGCATGTTGATTAGGTTGCGACCGGTGGATGCAATATTATTTCATAAGAATTGGGAGAAGCATGCGGGAAAGTGGGCCCTACCCTAGGGTCCCAGGACTGGGGGAAGTAGAGGCTCTATAGTGGAAATGTGAGGTTCCTGCAGTCTTAGGGTTCAAGAAGACAACGGATAGTTATTGTTAACATCACATTATTTGGTAATTGGGTTAACTTTGAGAAGTCCCTTTGTTAGACATACAATCAATTTCCCCCCCTCACATATTAATTAAATAGTGATTTATATGACTACAATTTAATAGGAGTGTACACTCCTATTAAATTGTAGGCATGGGAGTCTTTTTGCATAACCATTATGCTATCTCCCCAGTCCCTATTTCTCATAAGACTGGTTTAGTGATAGTGAATTTCTTTTAACTATTGTTTTTTCTGAAACACTCTTTATCACTCCTTAAAAGCTATTGGACAACCTAGCTGAACAGAGTATTCTTGGATGAAGAGTCTTTTCCAATCAAAACTTTAATTATATCCTACCAATTATTTCTGACCTTTAGCGTTTCTGTTGAAAAGTCAACTGGTGGTCTTATGGGGCTTCCCTAATTGATAATCCTTTGTTTTTCTCTTCCTGGTGTTAAAATATTCCATTTTCCTTTGAATTTTGTCATTTTAATTATTATACATCTTTAGTGTACTTCCTTTGCTTGGATTTTTTTTTCCTCCAGATTTATCTCTGGGGCTCTTGACACTATGAATCCACTGTTCCTAGAAGCCATTTTTTTTTCCATTTTATGGGAGATGATAGAGAGAAATTGAGAGAGGAGGGGAAGATGAGAGAGAGAGAGAGAGACCTGTAGACTTGCTTCACCACTTGTGAAACTTTCCCCCTGAAGGTAGGGTGCCTGAGGGCTCCAACCCAGATCCTTGCATGATTCCTTATGCTTAGTATTATGTGCACTTAACCAGTTGTGCCACTGCCCAGCCCCCTTGTTTGGCATTCTTAAAGCTTCCTGGATCTGATTTTCTGTCTCCTTCCTTAGCGTTGCCTATTATTTCTTCACATAAAGAAGTATATCCATTTTCTCTCTCCCCTTTCTGGCTCTTCTGTTAAGTAAATACAGTTCATCTTGATATTGTCCAACAACTCTTATATTTTCTTTATTTTAGTTATTTTTATTTTGCTATTTTCTGTTTCTTTGTTGTTTTACTGGCTTTTTTAGGAAGTTTACATAGCTCTGTTGAATAAGCGTTCTGTTTTTTAAAGTTGCTGTCTTAACCAAATAGTGCAAATAAGTAACTTCCTCTAACTTATCAGTGTAGTTGATGCTTTATGAGGACCTAGTCCAGGGGGCTGTGCTTAATAAGACCTGGTTCATGACAGGGGTCACCAGTGCCTAGCAGAGGTTATAGCAGCAATTGAAGCAGCAACCAGATGATTGAGGCTACAAATGCTCAGCAGTAAACAATATTTGGCAGACTGTGAACCAGTTTAGGAATGCTCCTAGTTGAATCCACCCCTTAAAGGCTGTTACTATAGAGACTGAATTCCATTATGTGCCCATTGGGGCTACTCTCAGCAAGCTGCTAGTCTCAGGAAGACCACTGTCCTGACTCCTACATCATTTATAACCTTTGGCTCCCCATTTTCCATATATGTGAAGTTGTATGCACAAAATGACAATAGGAAGTGAACTGCCAGAATTCCTCCACTGGCCCCCACTCTCCAGAGATCTCTTCTTCATTGTGGTTTCCTATCATACTGCGCAACATTTTTCTTGGAGAAGGGTATCTCTGTGTGTCCTAACCACCTGAATCTTGGCTGACTTTTTGCCCCTTACATGGACGAGGTATGGAAACATGTCTGAGATTCAAGTTCATTTCCATGTAGGACTACTCATGTTTTGTCACTTTGTTGTTGTTGGTTTAGGAAAGCACAGATCTTCTCCATCCAACCACTAGACTGAACTCATACCCTCTTTTCTCTTCAAGATCCCCACCCCATGCTCAGAACAATTACTACTTCTTCAAACTCCTGCATTATTTGTACTTCTTTGAATAATTTTCATTCTTACATTCTTTTCAAAGATTTATTTATTTCCATGAGAGATGCTAGAGCCCTGCTCATCTCTAGTTTATTTATAGTGGTGCCAGGGATTGAACCTGGGACCTTTAAGGCCTCAGGCTTGCAGTCTGTTGTGCTGCTGTTGCACTACATTCCCAGTCTGTTTACATTAGTTTTGATTCTGCTGTCAGAACCTTGCTCCCCCACCTGTGAATAAAACATTTCTTTCCATTGCCATTTATTTATTTATTTGTTTGTTTGTTTTATTTTGAAGAACTAGAGCCTTGTGCAAGTACCATCCCACTGCTTCTGGCCCAACTGTTTTCATTCAGACAAAGTGAGAGAAAAGGGAGACCCCACAGTACTGAAGCTTCCTTTAGTGCTGTGTCACTCCTCTCTGACCACAGGCATGGTAAGGAGCATGCCCTAAATCGTTGATAGAGACAAAGAAGCAGCAAGGCAGAGATAGAGAAAGAGAGAGAGAGAGACCAACTTTAATCCTAATTTCTAATTTTCCTGTTTATGAAAAAGTTCAATTCTTCACAACAAGCATTATATAATACAGTTAAACTTATTAAATGTATATTAATAAAATATACTTCTGTCTTATAAATATTATGATTCTGGGTAAAAATTTATTGTATTCAAAAAAATTAAGAAATTCTCTATAGCAAAGGAATCATGTATTGCCCTTAGCAGATAAAGTATTTGTTTTTTCTTCTAGTCTCTCATAATTCTATATTATGAGCTATAATTATGGTTGAAATTTTTTATCCTATATGTGGGATTAAAGGAAGGGTGTGTTACAAAACCAAGAGGCTGTGCGGAGAGATAATGGACTCTGGAATGCCAAAGATTGTGACAGCTTTATCTTTTGTTAACTATGACTTTGGAGGGATTGCTTAATTCCTCAAAAACCTGCTTTTGTGTCCAGGTAGAGAATAACTAACTCACAGGATTGTTGGGGGGGTGGAATATACCTTGGGATGTTTATAGTGGAGACACTTAATAAATGACATTCACCTCAATTACAGGAGTTATTTCTGATGTGAGTTCTTTTCTTTTCCTTCTTTCTTTCTTTTCTTCTTCTTCTTCTTCTTCTTTTTTTTTTTTTTTGTGACTTGCCTTGTGGATTGCAGCAATAATTCTAACAGAAACTGAGAATGTGGATGAGTACGGCCTTAACCTCTAAATTGCCCCAAGGGAGAATGAGCTAATGAAAAGCCACAAATGTAAATTATGCTGACTGCACTCTTTTGCTGAGGTGCAAAATTTTATATAGATATTCAGTTTTCTAATTATCTTTTAAAAAGAGAGAGAGAGAACTCTTTCTGAATTTCTGGTAGTGACTAAGAAACTACCTTAAAGGAAAAAGCATTAATTCTACCCTAGAATCAAGAAAAGCTCATTTAGAAATAAAGTACGTACTTACTAGATAGAGTTTGGTATGACTCTGGAGTGGGCACAGTGTTTCCTTTTAAAAATTTTTTTATTATTTTTATTTATTTATTGGATAGACACAGCCAGAAGTTGAGAAGGAAGGGGGAGGAGAGAGAGAGAGAGAGAGAGAGAGAGACTGAGATGGAGAGAGAGAGAGAGAGTCCTGCAGCACTACCTCACCATTCATGAAGCTACCCCTTGCAGGTGGGGGCCAGGGGCTCAAACCTGGGTCCTTACACACTGTAACATGTGGGCTCAACCAGGTGTGCCACCACCAGGCCCTGGCATAGTGTTTTCTTTACTGTATCTTCCCCTCTATAATTTAGATAGAAAAAAAAAAGCAGGAGATGACTTTTAAATTTAATTTTCTTAAGGCTTACTTATTTATTACTTACGCAGAGAAAATGTTTCACATGAAATAGAGTAAGTAAAAATAAATAAATAAAGGGCCAAGTGGTGGTACACCTGGTTGAGCACACATGTTACGGTGCTCAAGGACCCAGGTTCAAGTCCCCAATTCTTCTTTTTTTTTTTTAATTTAAGAGGCCAGAGGTGGCACTCCCTTTTTTTTTTTTTGAATACTTCAAACCTCACCATCAAATCTAAATCTGAGTCACACTGACCTCTTCCTGGTGGTTTTAATGATATTTAGTGTAGTGTTTCTGAAAAGTTTCTTATTCTTCTATCACCTTCACCTTCCAGAAAATGTTCAAAGCCACAAGTTGAACATGACACATCTTCAGAGTCCACAAATTCTACCCCAAAAAAGAAATTTAAAATGCTATCTTTGTACTTAACAAGTACGTCTATTTGTGAGAAGAAAATAATATCCTATAAGTAAAACCATAGGAAATTAACAATATTTAATCACTTGGGCCTATAAAATACTTATAGCCTAACCTAACACATCTTATTTAATAGGGACAGGATGAAGAGATGTTGGAATCCTGTTGTATCTCCTAGACACCAATCAAGAGGAGGTGAAAGATTGTGCCTATCTGTGGTCCAGCAGGTGGCACAGTGGATAAAACATTAAATTGATGAGATGGGATGAATACAGGAACTAAAAAAAAAAAACACATTTCTAGAAATTGTTAGACCTTAATTTTATGTTTCCCTAGTATTTCTTGGAAATTAATAAGGTCAGTTCAATTCCCAGCAGCACATGTACCAGAATGATGTCTGGTACTTTCTTTCTCTTCCCTTCCTATCCCTCTCATTACTAAATAAAATATTTTAAAAAAGAAGATTGTACCTGTTAAAAACTATAAATCATTAACCCCCCAACTAAAAACAACAACAAAGAGTTTGTCTTCCTAAGTCAAGAATATGAAATTAATAATGCCCAAGCATTTATATCTTGCATTGATGTCTAGTTTTAGTCCATTTCTGTCTTAAACTGCCTCAGTCTCTAACATTTTAGGAAGGTTACTCAGTTGGTATGGAAATTATTGATGCTATGTGGGCAAGTAAGAAGCAGGCCTTACAGCCCATAGTAGAGAAGATCTCCTCCACCCACACACCTACCATTGTAGCAGTACACATTTCCAAGCTTGATACAGAACCCACAGAACACTCAGCAAATGCTTATTAGATCACATTTCCATAGCAGTATTTCTTGGGGATGCAAACTTCTTTTTAAAAAAACATGTCATTTTTCTTTCTAAAAGTTGAGATACTATCTAAGTAGACAATTTTGGGAGTGAATTTGAAGCTTCAAAAAAAGGTGCTGAACTAACCAAAGTCCTCTTGGAGGCCAACATAAATATCATCTTTTTCTTTATATCATTTTCAACATAGTTTTATACCTCAGGCAGCAATTCAGAGAGAGCTTCCCATTAACTGAAAGTGGTAGTCTCTTGTAAATGCGAAAAAGACATCAAGTTCTTCACAGATCAGCTATCTTGAAGCTGGTAAATATTTTCCTTCATTACCCCTAGTGTATATTATGTGTTGAGTGAAGAAATAATTTCTTATTTCTCTTGGATCATTTCACTCAACCTCAGACCTTATTAATTTCCAAGAAATATTAGGAAAACATAAAATTAAGGTCTAGCAATTTCTAGAATTTTTTTTTTAGTAGTTCCTGTTCATCTCATCTCATCAAGTGCCCTCCATAAAAAGGTTGGAAGAAAAGAAGGAAGAATAATGTTCATTTTGCCAAGGAAAGAAAGAGGACTCAGGGCTCATAAAGGTCAGATAGCTTGCAGATAACATTCCAAAGTGTCATGACTTCTAAATAGACTTCATTTAGATTTTACTATTTAGATTTTTACCCACTGAAATCTCATCACACTCTCTGGCAATACAAAGATTAAAACCCGGGAGTCGGGCTGTAGCACAGCGGGTCAAGCGCAGGTGGCGCAAAGCACAAGGACCGGCATAACGATCCCGGTTCGAACCGGCTCCCCACATGCAGGGGAGTCGCTTCACAGGCGGTGAAGCAGGTCTGCAGGTGTCTATCTTTCTCTCCCCCTCTCTGTCTTCCCCTCCTCTCTCCGTTTCTCTCTGTCCTATCCAACAACGACGACAATAATAACTACAACAATAAAACAAGGGCAACAAAAGGGAATAAATAAATAAAATAAAAATATATTTTAAAAAATTAAAAAAAAAGAAAAAGAAAAAAGATTAAAACCCCAGAATGAGAGATTTCTATATCTCTGCTAAATCTCTGACACCCAAGATTCCTATTCCCAAAGATACCTTGCTTTTAAAAGTACTTGTTGCTCTTTTCCCTACATAATAGAACTTTTGCCTTTAATGATCAGGCCACACGTACAGTTTTTCCCACCATGCTTTGTGGGAGGTACAGGTGAAACAGATGCTCATCTTTATTTATTTATTTTTATTTATTTATTTATTTATTTATTTTTGCTTGCCTCTAGGATTATCACTGGGGCTCGGTGCCTGCACCACGAATCCACTACTCTCTGAGGCCATTCCCTCCTCCCCCATTGTTGCTGCTGTTGTTATTGTTGGATAGGACAGAGAGATCGACAGAGGAGGGGAAGACAGAGGAGGCAGAAAGATAGACACCTGCAGACCTGGAGGTGGGGAGCTGGGGCTCGAACCGGGATTCTTATGCCGCAGGTCCTTGTGCTTTGTGCCTGGTGAGCTTAACCTGCTATACTACTGCCCTACTCACTTCAAAAACCATTTTGATCCCCACTTAGAAATAGTAGAAGAATATCACCGTAAGACAAATGCTGAGCTCTTTGCTAAAGAGGATGAGTTTTGAACCCCCTTGAGTCTCCTAAGAATCTATGAACTTCCACTCCTGATGCTACCCATCTATTTAATACCTCTCTCTGATCAATAACCTCATTTTCCCCAGTCTCCACTTTACTAGAGTCTTTAATAGATTTAATTAAAGTAATGCCTTTTATGGGGATATGGAAGTAAGCATTTGATGATATCACTTCCTGGTTTGGGTCCTAAGTTTCCCTTTCAGAAATGAAAAGGGACAGAGAGGAGAAGAGAGTACAGTGTATTTTATTTAATTCGCTGTAATATGAATTTAAATAGTGTTTGGAAAGTGCTTGGAATCTTCTAATTCCTGTAATTATTTTTTTTTCAAATAATCCATTAGCCTTAAAGTCATGAATTTATTTTGAATACCATAATTTGGGACTGCTCAGCTCATTAGTAGAAAGCATGAGTTCCCATATAGGCTCAAAAATCCTTGAGCTTAATAGAGGGCTGAGTGAGAATGACAGTAGAGTTAAGGCACAGGGTCCTTTATTTATAGAGACTTTGCTAAGCCAACAGCTAGTCCTTGAGATGAGAGAAGAGGTCAGGGTATGCAAACAAGATGGCTGGTAAGTATTTTAATACTTAGAATATACAACTCACACAACTGTGATATAACTGGAATCCTGGATGAAGTTGATTTTCTGGTGAGTCCTTGGGTTCCTGTATATATTTTCTCTCCACATACCATTCCCTTGACCACAGCAGTTTGATTATAGTACAAAATCCAGAAATAACCTTGAGTCAGTGGGAAAAGCAGTTAGTTTTAATTTTATGATATGTAAATCCCTGAGAATCTCTTTTAGTGTATCAACACCTGTTTGTTCATTAAACATTAAGGTCTAGGGAGTCAGGCAGTAGTGCACTGGGTTAAGTGCACATGGTGCAAAGCACAAGTACCTGCGTAAGGATCCCGGTTCGAGCCCCTGGCTCCCCACCTACAGGGAATTGCTTCACAAGCAGTGAAACAGGTCTGCAGGTGTCTATCTTTCTCCCCTCCTCTCTCCATTTTTCTCTCTGTCCTATCCAACAATGACAATATCAATAACAACAACAATAATAACTATAATACAACAAGGGCAACAAAAGGGAATAAATAAATAATAAATAAAAAACATTAAGGTCTAATAAAGTTCTACTTACTAAATAATAACATAATTCTTTTCTCAAAGATAGTTACTAAAACAACACAATAAAGTACATTCTCCTTTCTCAGTAATGGTAAAATTTATTTTGGAAATCAACAGTATTTTGTACATTTATTGATTTATTTTTAAGATTTTACTTATTTTTATTTGTTTTTATTATTGGATAGAGATGGAGAGAAACTGAGAGAGGAGGGGAGATAGAGAGAGGGAAAGAGACACAGACATATTCAGCCCTGCTTCACCACTCGTAAATCCCTGCACACTGTAATGTGTGTGCTTAACTAGATGCATCACCACCTAGCCCCCAATATTTTTTAAATATTATTTATACCTTTTTGTTGCCCCTATTGTTTTATTGTTGTGGTTATTATTGTTGTTATTGATATCATCGTTGTTAGGTAGGACAGAAAGAAATGGAGAGAGGAGGGGAAGACAGAGGGGGAGAAAAAGATAGATACATGAGGACCTGCTTCACCATCTGCAGGTGGGGAAGCTGGGGGCTTGAACCGGGATCCTTAGGCTGGTCCTTGAGCTTTGTGCCATGAGTGCTTAACAGGCTGCCCAACTCCTTTTTTTTCTTTTTCTTTTCTATTTTTTTTCCATAATGGCAGAGGGGCAGGAAATGTAGAAACAGAGTAGAAGAGATTATAGCGCCAAAGCTTCCTTCAGTGCAGTGGGGACCTTGCTCAAACCTGGGTCTCTTGCATGCCAAAGCAGCATATTATCCAGGTGAGGTATTTTACTTCTTCTTCTAGCGGTTGCCCTTTTTCCGTAGCCAGTTAACAGCATCAGGTTGAGCCTGATGTAAAGTTTCGAGACCTCCTGTGAATCTGGAGAGGTGGCAGTCGTTGACTATGTGGGTCATAGTCTGTCTGTAGCCGCAGGGGCAGTTCGGGTCATCTCTGGCTCCCCAGCGATGGAGCATAGTGGCGCACTGGCCATGGCCTGTTTGATAGCGATTGAGGAGGGCCCAATCATAACGTGCTAGGTCAAAGCCGGGTTGACACTTGCAGGGGTCTGTGATGAGGTGTTTGTTCTTTACCTCAGCTGACTGCCAACTCTGTTTCCAAGAGACTGGAACAGAGAAGTTCAGTGTAGGCGTAGGGGACCAGATTGGGTGACGAGACGTCAAGCGTTGGACAGGGTGGGCGAAGATATCCGCGTATATTGGCACATCATATCTCTCCTTCTCCCTCTCCCTCTCCCTCTCCCCACCTCTCTCCTTTCTTCTCCTTTCCTTTTTCCTTCCTTTCTTTTTTAAAAATATTATTGACTTTTAAAAATATAATTGAAGGATAGTTTCTGTGTGACTTTGAAGCAATATCTTGATCTCTCTGTTCATCTGTAAATGTCTGAAACTCTTTGGGATGAGAACTTGAACAAAGACTGAGTAATCACTGGCTAAATAAAGGACGTTTTGATGAATGCTCCATATTTCTAGCCTAATTGAACCACTCAATGTTTCTATATATGTTACACATTTTCCTGACTCCACACTTCTGCTTATGCCACAAGAATGTCATCCTCCTATCCTACTTGTTCTAATTTTACCCACTTTTCAAAGAACAAGGTCAACTGTCTTTTGTGTTTTCAGTTTGTTTGTTTTTTTTCCTTCAGATTTCTTTCCCTAGTAGTACAAGTTCTTCTATGTCTTGATCTCAACTTCTCTTTTGGATCTGTAGAGTTTCATATATTTATGTATATATGTAAATAAAACATATACCTTACAATTACCCCAGAACTTGTAATGGGGTGATTTTATAAATGCTACTGGGTAATTATGTGATGGCTAGTTTTGTTTGTTTTTATTTTATTTTATTGTCTTGTCTGTATTTGGGTTTCAGTGCTCCAAACCAACTTTTTTTCAGATGGAAAGAGACAGAAAGGCAGGGGTAGATAGCATAATGGTTATGCAAAGAGACTCTCATGCCTGAGGCTCCAAAGTCCCAGGTTCAATCCCATGCACCACCACAAGCCAGAGCTGAGCAGTGTTCTGGTAAAAAAAAAAAAAAAAAAGACAGAGAGAGGCCAGGTGGTGGCACAACTGGTTAAGTGCACACATTATAATGTGCAAGGATTGGGGTTCAAGTCCCTGGTCCCTACCTGCAGAGGGAAACGCTCCAGAAGTGGTGGAGCAGGGCTGCAGGTGTCTCTCTGTCTCTTTCCTTCTGTGACCCCTCCCCTCTCAATTTCTGTCTGTCTCTATCCAATAATAAATTAATTAATAGATTAAAAAAAGAGAGAGAAACTGAGATAGCCAGAGAGAGAAAAGGGAAAGACACCACAGCACTGAAGCTTCCCCCAGTGTGGTGGAGTCCAGGCTTGAATGTGGGTCAGATGTGTAGGAAAACATGCCCCTTCCCAGGTGAATTATATTGTCTGTCCTATGATGGTTAGTTTTTTTGTATCATATTCAAACATTCATCTAAGTGTTGCTGAGAAACTATTTTATAGCTGTGGTTAATATCTATAGCCAGTTGATGTTAAGATAAGAGATTACTGGGCTGGATGTTGGAACATCAGATAGAACACACAAGGCCTTTTACTCAGGGACAGTGGGTGGCTGTTGTAGTTGTCTCACCTCTCTATCTGTCTCTCCTTCTTGCTCATCTCTATTAAAAAAAAAAAGAAAGAAAGAAAAAGGAAGCACAACCACCAGGAGTGCTAGCTTAGTGCAGGTACCATGTCACACTGACAATTCTAAAGGCAAAAATAAATACATTTATTTAATAATGTTGGTGAGACATATGAGCATTTGAAAGACCTTTGCAGAAGAGGTTTCTAGAGAAATTTGGGCTCTTGAAAGAGGCATCAGGTCTTATGTGAATTTCTATTCTGCTAGTCTGCCCTATAGATTTTTAAATATTTCTGCTCTGTAGTTTTGGGGTTTGTCAACTTTTATGAATGCATGAACCAATTTCTTGAAATACTAATGATTTTATGGATTTGTTCTCTGGAGAACACTGACTAATACAAATGAACAGGTTAATTTTATCACAGTGTTATCATTTAAATTAAGTGATTTAAAATATAAACTCCAGGAAAACAAGAATTTTTGCTCTGTTCACTGTTGTATTTAACCCCCCCCCAATAATGTCTGGAAAACAAATAGAGACTCAATGATGAACACTTGTTCAGTGAATAAAATAATAAGAGGCAGCTTTATTGTTTATGCTGTTCAACTTCTAAACTTTACACACAGCCTCACATACTTGCACTCCTCTGCTGACATACATGTGTGGCAGGAAATAAAGCTCATTCCTGCCATTCCTTGCTTCCCTAAGCAAGTCTTCTCCATCTCTTGCACCTCATGTTTGGCATCTGTGTGATTATGACTTTGATCTGAGTAATGGGGCAGTGAGGAGGAGGGCTGAGTAGGTAGGACGCCCAACTTGCAAGCATGAGGTCCTGAGTCTCATCTACCGCATCATGTATGTCAGCGTTAAGTACTGGTTCTCTCTCTCTTTACTCCTCTGTCTCTAGGAAATAAATAAATCTTGTGCACCCTTCGATAGCTCAGCTGGTAGAGCAGAGGATTTTAAGTGGAGTACCTGTAAATAAGTAAATCTTTTATTGATTGATTGATTTAATAATGATCAACAAGACTGTAGGATAAGAGGGGTACAATTCCCACCACCAAAGTTCAGTATCCCATCTCCTCCATTGAAAGCTTTCCTAGTCTTTATCCTTCTGGGAGTATGGACCCAGGATCGTTATGGGATGCAGAAGGTGGCTTCTGTAATTGCCTCTTTGCTGGAGATGGGCATTGGCAGGTTGATCCATACTCCCAGCCTGTTTCTATATAAATAAGTCTTTTAATAAAAAAATATTTTGGCTTGATGGAATTTTGTATTTCTTCTTTGGCATATGTGTTTTTGTCCAGGTGTGTAATTTTATTTTTGCATCAACTTTTGTCGTCATGCACATACAAGTATTGTTTACTTATAGCATAATTCCTAATAATGTTAGCATCAATAACTAGCTGAAATTTATAAAGTTGTTCTTCTCTGAAGTATTCAAGGAAACTTAGCCAAGATTTCTAAAAAAGACCAGATTCTCCAGTAGCTAGCCTGTAAAGAAATCAAATGAGTCCATGACACCTGAGGGCAGTCAGCTTCACTGCTATGGTATCTTTCTCTCTCGCCTCTGTTTCTGTCTCTGACTGAAAAAGTTAATGGAGCTGTGAATCCCCATGACAAAAATAAACAAGTAAATATGTTTGGGTTGTTTGTTTTCTTGTTTTTCGGTTTTGTTTTCTTTTTATCTTTTTTTTTTCCTGAAAATACAATTTTTTGTTGCTAAGTGCTTATAAGCTTGCTATAAATGGCCGACATATATACTCATCCTGCACTGGACCTTCAAACCATTGCTTCTAATTTTAGGTCCAGAAATTATTTTATAACTGTTTCTGTAGACATTTACAAATAATTCTTGTGGGTATTTTTCTTTGTGTACCTTTTGTTTCCTCTTATTGCATAGGGAGAGGTTTTCTGGAGTCTGAACATACTTGCTGAGCCCTGCCTGGGCCCCAGAATCAGAGGCAATAGACTAGTGCCCTAGGATCAAGCTTTGAGTGAATTTTCAGCTGCAAGCTTTGCTTCCTCCCCTCACCAGCAGAGAATAAGAGACTACTAAGCAAGATGCAACAAGGAAAGGAGGCAGTCTTAAAGAATTTACAGATTCTCTTCTCTCTTTTATAGGATGTCTTTAGAGCTAGAATCCTGCAAAACAAAACAAAAAATCTTAGAACATCCAACTCTGGAGTGTCAAGCTGTGCAAAGATAGACTGGAGAAAAATAAACAAAAACTACATGTGTTAAGAACGTGCACCAAATACAAGATTGCTTTGTTTATCTTTTCATGTCAGATTCACAGTCTCAGAATGTCAAGCCTGGGTGACACCTCATTCTTTTCATTTACACATGAGGAAAGAAGTTTCAGAGGAGACAATTTTCCTCTGACCATGGAGCTAAGCAATGCTGAAAGTAAGACTAGAGTATCTATCCTGGGCTTTTAGTTCACTGCTCTTATCTGAATTTATTTATTCATAATATATAATACTTTAATAACTTGGGTTTGAACTATATGGGTACATTTATATGTAGACTTTCTTATTAACAGACAATATAAACTTAAGGTGTTAGTAAATACAGTATTGTAAATGTATTTTTTAATGATTTTCTTCATACCATTTTTCTCTAGTTACTTTGTTGTAAGGATATAGTACACAGTGCAGGTAACATATATGTGTTGATTGACAGTTTATGTTATTAGTAAATCTGGCTGAAAACTATTTGCTAGTAGTCAAATTTGGGGAAAGTCAAAGTTAGACTCTGATTTTCATCTGTGTGGTATGTGTGAATGAGTGTGTACAGTCTGATGCCCCCAAAGATGTTAAAGGATAAATTATCTATCTGTATACCTCTGTTCCCGAACCCCACTACCCACAATTTTTCCCTAAGGCAAATCTTAATAAAGTGCACTTAGTCACATTTAAGGCTGGTTCAAATTGACATGAATCTTCAGATAGTAGATAGGGTAAGAAGAATATGGTGTTTTTTTCTTTCCTTCTTTTCCCTTTTTCTTTTCTATATCTCTTTCCCCCACCTTCCTGTTCTCCTACTACATTTACGTAGACACTCAGGGGATTTTAAGGAGCTTGAGAATGAGTGCTTTTTTTGTTTGTTTGTTTTGTGTTGTTAAAATTCGGACGGCTCTTGCTGGGCGGGTTGGCTTCACGGCAGGTAACAGACGCGGAGACAAGGCTGGGCAGGGAAGCTGTATTTCTTTATTCAGGAACAACGATTCATAAACTAAGACAAACTAATCACCAAACAGAACTCTGCTGTCTCTTTGCGGCGGCACCAGCACTCCCTCTTACACTCCAACTCAGGAACCCTCTCCAACTCTAGAACTCTGGAACTCTCGTACTGGGGAACCCTCTGAAAACTCTGGCACTCTCGAACTCAGGAACCCTCTGGCCCTCTCTCTCTTCCTCTCGAACTCAGGAACTCAGGAACTCTGGCGGGGTTCCTCCGGGGCGGGGCCAAGCGGGCCCGCGAAATTTAACTGGACTGATCTAATTCTCTTGGTGGGGGAGAACTAGAACCCAATGTAAAGCATACAACAGTTTTGTTTTGTTTTTTCTGTTTAGAAACTACTAATAGGAAAAGCAAAAGGGAAAGAAACAGTCAGGAAGTATATTTATGGGTGTGTGTGTGTGATAATGTCAGAGCTGAAGGAATGTCAGCATTTTCCTCAAATGCCCTCTCTCCAGGTTTTGCAGCTGAGAATTAAAATGAGCTTTGGAGTACAACTCAACATACTAGTTCTCGGATCAGGAGAAACAACTCCTTCTATTTGTGTGCAGTGTAGGATATGATGAAAAAGTCAAGATTTTTTTTTCAAATAAACTTGTTATAGTACAGGGGTTAGAGACACATTTTTTGACAGAATTTAGAAAATATTAGAAGGCATCTTTACCATTTCCTGCTTACTTTTATAGGCCTGCTCAGAGTGCTAGCTTCTATACTTACAAAATGAATGTACAAAGAAACATGTTAAATGTGAATTCGTGAGGAGCCGGGTGGTAGCGCACCTGGTTGAGCACATGTTACAACATGAAAAGACCTAGGTTCCAGACCCCAGTCCCCACCTGCAAAGGGAAAGCTTTGTGAGTGGTGAAGCAAGGCTGCAGGTGTCTATCTATCTATCTATCTATCTATCTCCCCCTTTCCTTTTGATTTCTGGCTGTCTATTCAGTAAATATAATTTTTAAAAATTTTATTTAAAAATGTGAATTTGTGTGTGGTATGTACTCAGTTTCTTTGTATGTTTGGGGTGAAATAAAAAACTTATTAGAATTTAAGAATAAGACAATAGGAAAGTCAGAAACAATGATCAAAAGAAGACACAATCATGGACAATCTATGTGAAAATTAACGTGAAATATTTTGTGTTTAGAATGCAGACCATAGTTTTGTTGTGTCATGACTCCTTGTGGGAAGCTAGTTCTCAAGTTAATACATAAACTGAAAAAGAATCATGGAATTGTAGCTTCTCCGAGCTAGAAAACACCTCAGAGGTCATAATGTAAGCTCCTTACAAACTCAGAAACTTCCTCTAGTGTAACCTTGACAGATGGGTAACATCTCTGAACACCTCCTGTGACAGGAAGTTTACTAATTCATAAGGCAGCATATTCTGTGCAGAATGAATATTACTGTTAGAAAATGCTTTTGTATCTTCTGTAACTGTCACCCATCTTTCCTGCTTTCATCTTCTAACTAACCTGGAAAAAAAAAATTTCCCTTACTAGTCCTTCATTTAGACCAAGCAAACACCTCCTGTCTTGATTGACATATGTTGTGCTTTGCCCTGGTCATGTAACCCAGTAGCCCACTTGAAATATGAATTTGTATGGAACTCTTACAGCCTTACTTTTGGGCACATTTTAGAGCTAGAAAAAACAGGGTAGTGCTAAATAATTGGTAAGGGGTATCGCACAGTTTCTCAGAGTTGTTGACAAGGTTAAGGCATTTGTACAGACAGAAGATCTAGAAATAATTAGGTTGCCTTTTGTTGTTGCATATTTAAACATCAATTAAACTGGGTTTTCCCAGGAGTCCTGCAGTAGTGCAGTAGTGCATGTGGCGCTAAGTGCAAGGACCAGCGTAAGGATCCTGGTTTGAGCCCCAGGCTCCCCACCTGCAGGGGAGTTGCTTCACAAGCGGTGAAGCAGGTCTGCAGGTGTCTATCTTTCTCTCCCCTCCACTGTCTTCTCCTCCTCTCTCCATTTCTCTCTGTCCTGTCTAACAATGATGACATCAATAACAACAACAATAATACCTACAACAATTAAAAAATAACAAGGGCAACAAAAGGGAAAATAAATAAATATAAGCTAAAAAAAAATAAACTGAGTTTTCCTAATAAGAAGAATTGGAAATTGGACCTAAAGTTTAATTTTGAAACAAACAACAACAACAAAAAAAAAGCCCCAAGATTTATTTATTCATTTTTATGAGAGAGAGAGAGAGAGAGAGAGAGAGAGACTGAGAGCAAGAGAGATACCAGAGCACTACACAGTTCTGCTTTGTGGTGGTGTTAGGAGTTGAAACTGGGGCTTTGAGGGTCTCAGTCACATTAACACTGACTGTGTTCTAACAAGCTTATTGACTCCCTTCAGTCCAGGCCTGAGCTTTTAAAATGACTTTGTTATAATTGATTACCACATTTACTTATTTAGCACATAGCCTGAACTCTTAACTTTAAAATAGTTTTGTTTATCCTGATCAAACTTGAAAATCAAGCTGTGGGCTTAGATTGTGCATGTGAAATGCTGAGTGGAAAGCTTTCTAAATGAGTTTGCTAGTGTTCATTCTGGATGCTCAGAACTTGATAATCTAGTCAGTGAGGTTTGATGGGAAAAAAATCTGGGTCATAAATTAAGAGACTGAAGTTTGGGGCCTGAGCCAGCCACCTGGTTCATTCATTTACTCTTTCATCTATCAAACATTCATTGAACACCTACCATGTGCCAAGCCCAGTGATGGGCACTGGGGCTACAACTGTGATATGGATAGACTTAGTCTGTCTATTAACTAATTGCAAACCTTTTTTTTTTTTTTTTTGTGAGAAAGGCAAGTTACTGGGTAATGAAGCATAAGAAAGAGCTGTGATAGAGTCTAAAGGTAGCGAGAGTCTTTAAGGAGCCTACATGACCTAGATTTGACTGTATGAAGTAGAAAAGGTTCAGGAAAAAGTCATTTGCAGGTAATGACATCAAAATAACTGAAGGCTGACAACTGCTAGTTGGCAATCTCCCCCAAATCAGCATCTCAATGAGTGCCGGTTTCTTACCGACAGATGGAATTATAATCATAGTTGTGATGAAGTTTACTGATAAATGTTTTGTTAAACTGTGAAGTGTACTGCCTTTATAAAGAATGACAATTGTTAATAATTGTGCTCAGATATTGCTATTTCTTTTTCTAAAGACCATTTCCTTCTTTACAAATGTATGATTTTGGCTCCCCTGACTACAACAAAAGAAGAGAATAATAGCACAGATTTGGGTGGAAAGATTTATATTGCTGCATTTTCCTCTGGTCTAGGCCAACCCTGACTCTCAGGACTATTGGGGCACAGGGCTGGAGGAGAGGATGGAACAAGTTCTTCTGTACCATATTGAATGAATGAGTCAGAGAGTGTGCATGAACTTCATTCTAGGCTAAGATTGTAAGAACAGAATAGATTGCATCACACTGTCTTGGGACCTTACTAACATTTCAGTGGCCTATCCTCACTGGAGATGAAATTGTCCTCTTACCCTCAAAAAGGCTCCCGTGACTCTGAGGAGTCTGTGAGATACCAAAAAAAAAAAAAAAAAACCAAGTGATTCCCGAGGCTAGCAAATCCTGATTTATTGAAATCTTATTTTTAAGAGTGATGAGTTCGTTTTGTTCAAGAGTCACCGTATCCATTTTTTGCTTGCTTGTTTGTTTGATTGTGGCAAAATTTCATGCGATTTTTTTTTTTTTTTTGCCTCCAGGGTTACTGCTGGGGCTCTGTGCCTGCACTATGAATTTACTGCTCCTGGAGGCCATTTTTCCCATTTTGTTGCCCTTGCTGTTGTCGTTATTATTATTATTGTCATGCTGTTGGATAGGACAGAGAGAAATTGAGAGAGGAGGGGAGACAGAGAAGGGGCGAGAAAAGCACCTGCAGACCTGCTTTACCGCCCGTGAAGCGCCCCTGGCACAGGTGGGGAGAAGAGGGCTTGAACCCAGATCCTTAGCAGGTCCTTGCGCTTCGCGCCATGTGAGCTTAACCTGCTGCTACCGCCCGACCCGTTCACACCATTTTCTATGCCCTGTCTGGTTGTCTGAAAACCCCAGAACTATTAAATTTGATTAGTTTGAAAGATAGAAAAAAAGGACTACCTCTGCTATTTAGGCATATCTATCTATCCCTTTCTTTCTATCATTGCTCTTAGCTGCAAGAAGGTGGTAGATGAATTTCTACTCCTCACCCCTATTTCCTTCTACCTTCAACATTCCACATATCTATGATATTAATGTCACATTTTTTGACCTATATTTTCAAATCTTAAGATGAGGACATTTCCATTTACTAGATTTTTTTTTAATTGAAAATTCATCTGCTCAAGAGGATCGGATCTTGTAGCCTAGGCTGTTATTAAAATCTCTGTCAGATCAGAGATTATATTTTGTTACTTCATCATGTGGAGCTTGCTATTTTCAATACATGCCTTCCACAGCCAGTTAATCACGGCTGAGAGTTTGCCACAGAACTTCAGAGCAGTATTTAAAAACAAATAACTATAGAGAAGCAAGGTGCCATTTTCATAGGCTAATCACATTTCAGAGTGGGAAAGGAAAGGGCAAGTTCTTTTTTTTTTAATGACCTGACTTTTTATATTTATTTATTTATTTTCCCTTTTCTTGACCTTGTTTTTCGTTGTTATAGTTATTATTGTTGTTGTTATTGATGTCGTCATTGTTAGATAGGACAGAGAGAAATGGAGAGAGAAGGGGAAGACGGGGGAGAGAAAGAGAGACACCTGCAGACCTGCTTCACCACTTGTGAAGCGACTCTGCCGCGTGGGGAGCCTGGGGCTGGAACCTGTATCCTTCCGCATGTCCTTGAGTTCTGCACCACTGGCGCTTAACCCACTGCAATACCTTCAGACTCCCGGAAAGGGCAAGTTCTATCTCTGTGTGGGACAGAAGTTTGAAAAAGCAGAAAGTTTCTCCGGTCTGTTTGATGCTGTAGGAGCAAGTGAAAGAACAATCTACATTAGACCTTAGATGGTTGACCTTTTGCACTTTTGAGATACTTTTACAATTTTCTAACTACAATCTTTCTTTCTCTTTACACTCTTCTTTATCTGCCTCCCTTCTCTTAGGATAAAAGCACATATAGGAGAAATGACAATAGAAACATTTAATATTTTTTTTGCCTCCAGGGTTATTTCTGGGGCTCGGTGCCTGCACCACGAATCCACTTTTGTTACCCTTGTTGTTTTGTCGTTGTTGTGGTTATTATTATTCTTGTAAATGATGTCGTCATTGTTGGATGGGACAGAGAGAAATGGAGAGAGAAGGGGAAGACAGAGCGGGGAAGAGAAAGACACATGCAGACCTGCTTCACCGCCTGTGAAGCGACTCACCTGCAGGTGGGGAGCTGGGGGTTCCAACCAGGATCCTTACACCTGTACTTCAGCTTCCTGCCATGTGCGCTTAATTCGCTGCGCTACCGCCGGACCCCCATATTTAATAAAATTTAATGCAACTAGTTACACTTACAGTAACAAATGATTGGTGGGGACCTTAATTTACATCTAAATATTTAATTGGAGCAAAAATCAGTCAAATGCTGATTTTTCTTGAATTATAGAGGTGCTATCAGTTTGTTCATTCACTCATTCACATATATCTAAGGCTTAAGATAGACCAGACACTACATTAAACATAGTGTTTACAAACCTAAAACAATGTAGCACTTTCCCTTAAGAAACTCATAGTCAGGGGCTGGTGGTGACGCACCTGGCTAGGCACACATACCACCAAGTGCAAGGAACTGGTTCGAGTCCCAGCTCCCCACCTGCAGGGCAGAAGCTTCATGAGTGGTGAAGCAGATCTGCAGGTGTCTTTCTCCCTCTCTCTATCTCCCCTTCCCTTTCAATTTCTCTTTGTCTTGCCAAATAAAATACAAAGAAAAAAGAAAAAGAAAAAGGCCACTGGGAGCAGTGGATTCCTAGTGCCAGTGCTGAGCCCCAGAAATAACACTGGTGGCAAACAAACAAACAAATAAAACCTCACAGTCTCCTAGCACCCAGGGGTTAAAGTCACCTAAGAGAGTAATTCAGTAAACTAAGTGACCTGATCTTCTTTCACTATTCTATCAGTTCAACGAGGGATACTTATACTACCTTTAACAGAGGATACTGTTAGAGATGATCAAAGCTAGTTCACTATATGGGGTATTCTCTAAATATATGCCTTTGAAGGCCAATGATTTATAGAATTTTGATCTGCCTGATGGAAAGTAGAATAAAGCAGAACAAAGAAGTCATTCAATAGGGGGCCGGGCGGTGACACACTGGGTTAAGCACACATAGTAAGAAATCATTCATTGACTCACTGAAAAATACCCAGGGCCAGGACTAGGACTAAATTTCTACAGTTTCTGCCAACTATAAGGTTTTCTCCTATGAGTATAATTATCATGAGAAACGTTAGAAACAAGGAAGTTGTCTCATTCACACTTGGGAAATTAAGAAAAAGTGATTTTTCCCCTTTTTGCTTAAATTATTTCAAACTGGGTTATGTTGGTTGGAAATCATTGCTTGCATGGGTTAACTATTGATAGTATGATTCTGAGCTAAGATAACTGTGCCTCAGCCAGCTGTTTCATCGATGACTACCATTGACCAAGAAGGAATTATTGACAGATAGGAATTAATTTATATTGAAATTTCAACCACCTATACAGCTTATGCTACTGCTAGGGTAATGGTAAAACCCTTTTAGATGAGAAGTCTGGTAACATAGATGATCTCCTAATGTTAGAGGTTATATGTAGCAACTTCACCAGTTTAGCAGCATTTGTCAGAGTCTGTAGCTTCCCTCTTCAGGAGGGAGTGGGTAAGAAAGCTTGTTTCAAAGAGAAGGAAGATAAAAACAAAAGTAAGTAACTGGTTTTGCC
Source organism: Erinaceus europaeus (assembly GCF_950295315.1). NCBI lineage: Eukaryota > Metazoa > Chordata > Mammalia > Eulipotyphla > Erinaceidae > Erinaceus > Erinaceus europaeus. The sequence continues at coordinate 105,288,726 of NC_080170.1, forward strand.
AAGATTCTTTACTAATGATCCAGTAAACACTGAGAACCCGCATGCAGGGTTAAATACTGTGGAGAATACAAAGGATTAAGTTGTAATTTTCTATTACTATTTATTATTGGATAGAGACAGAGAGAAATTAATAGGAGAGGGAGAGATAGAGCTAGAGGCAGAAAAACAGAGAGATATCTTCAGCTCTACTTCACCACTTATGGAGCTTTCCCCCTGTAGGTGGGGACCAGAGGCTTGAACCTGAGTTCTTGTGCACTGTACTTACTATGTGCGCTTAACCAGATGCAACAATGTCTGGCCCCTTAAGTTGTAATTCTAATCTTAAAGAATTTCACAGGGGCCAGGTGCACCCAGTTAGGTATACACATCACAGTGCACAAGGACTTGGGTTCAAGGTAGGTCCCCATCTGCAAGGGGGAAGCTTCAAGTGTGATGAAGCAGTGTTGTGCATTTCTCCCTCTCTATCATTCCTTTCTCTCAATTTCTCTCCCTATTCAATAAATAAAATATTTTTAAAAATCCCTTAAGAATCTCACAGTTTTGAAACATGCATTAACAGTGATAGAAGTGTGATCAAAAAGTCAAAAACCATCAGTGTCATGAAAGATTCTTTAAGGATGCAATGACGTTTCTAGGGAGGGGCACATTGTCACTACTGGAAAGGCAGGTGTTAAACTTCTATGTAAAGTTGGGAAGCGAGTAAAGAGAGAAAAATCTCAAATACCTTAATAGCCTGCATTTATGTAGTGAAAAACCACGGTGGCACCATTGTGTTGGATAAAATTGAAAAAAGAATGAACCAATAGCTTCTTGGTGCAATGTGTAAGTAAAAAAGATCTCAGACATAGTTAACACACCTGAGATCCCAGCCTTGAGATAGATAGATAGATAGATAGAGAGAGAGAGAGAGACTTTACTGGAACCTGCCTTGTCAAGTTGTACAACTTTATTGTGGGGACCATGTCCTCTGAGTTAACATTTCTCCATCCAGAGTTTGGCTCTCTGCCTGGCAAACAGAGGATGCTCAAACTGTATTTTAATTGAGACTTTTTTTTTTTCCAACTCGTCATTGTCATTCAGCATTCACTGGAACCTGGGACAATTCAGCCTGTTTCCCTTCCCCCACAACCACACTTTAGTTTCTTTATCTTTATATTAGAGCAGGTTAGACATCATCAACTCATTAATGAACTTGAATAAACTTATACTGCGAAATTAGTCACCAAGGGCAAAGGTAGGGATACTTGAGTGACTAATGCGAAGGTCTGAAGGGGACAGGGTGGATACTTCTTGCACAGGCTTAATTCTGTCGTGTATGATGAAAAGCAAATACATTTAGTATTCCTTAAAGCAGGTTCCTTCACCATGTAAAAGCTTTGGAGTTCTTGAGGTAGAAATGCACCCACAGAGACGTCCTCCTCCAGGACACCGCCCTTAAAATCAGACAGAATAAGACTCCCTTCTCCTTGAATGCGCTTGGCAAGCCCTGCCCCCAAAGGGGGTGGAGGTAGGGAAAGACGTCCACACCTCGCACGTCTGCCCGAGCACAGATTGGCAAGTGGCAGAAGCGCGCAGACCGCTGTCATTTATTTATTTTTCCTTTCCACTGGGTGCGCTGTCCCTTTAAATGGGGACGTTGGCGCTGGCTCCGTAGCTCCAGAGCCGGCAGCTTGTTGATTTCAGAGCTGGTGAATTTCACATTGTTTCCACTTCACTTTCCTTGTTCCGGGGGAGGCTGGGGTTGGCTCCACGGCCGCAGTTGCTACTGCCTGCGAGGGCCAGAGGAGGCCACCGACCTGCAGCTTCGGGGCCGACGTGGAGCCGCTGCAAAGGGTGCCGGGGCCACACACGCACGGTCGCTGCAGTCCGGCTCCTCCCGAAGCCGGGACGCGAGGAGCGCACCGAGCCGGGACCGCCCGCCCAGGCGCCCGCCCACGGCCCCCGCAGCAGCCAGCGAGCTGACGACGGGAGGAGGCCCCGGGGGGCGGGGTGGGGGACGGGGGTGGGTGCTGCCGCCGCGGCGGAGCTGCTACTCGGCGCGTTTTGCATGAAGATGGCGGCTCCCACCGCCAGCAAGGCAGCCTCCTTGGGCTGTAACAACAAGCCTACGTTCCCGGAGCTGGATTTCAGGTCGGGAGCTCGGGTGGAGGAATTGAACAAACTCATCCAAGAATTCACGAAGCACGACCAGAGGGAATATGACGACCAGAGAGCGCTGGAGATTCACACAGCCAAGGATTTCATCTTTTCCATGTTGGGTAAGGAGGAAACAGAGGGAGGTGTATGTCTGGGTCGGGTGATGCGAAGAGGGGTTCGGGAACCGGTTCCCCTTCCCGAGCGCTCCCGGCTCTTGGGCTCTCTTTCCCGGAGGTGGGTGTCCGGGGAGGTTGAATCCATCTCTGTTCCGCCTCCCCCCTAGTGTTCGCCACCGCGTGCTGAGCTGCCTCCCCTCCTCTCTTTACTACACTTTGCGCCGGTCCCCCTCTCCCCACCACCTTGTTCACTGGCTCTTTTGTTAATTTCATACCGACCCGGGGCTGGCAGGCAGGTGAGGTGTGGGCGGTGAAATATTGAACTGTTGGAGGGATGTCCCTGGAAGCAGCGCGGTCCAGATGGGAGCCAGCGGCGCCTTTCCATGAAGGCATTCGGCCCGGGAGGCTGGGACCTGTGCCTTCGCAGCGCGGAGACTCAGGTCCTCTCCCAGCCTGGGCGCGGAGACTGCCTGGCGCGCTGGCCCGGTGCCCAAGCGACAAGTTGCTCCGCTCGTGTTGCGGCGCGGCGCTGTCATGCCGAGCCCCCGGTGGCCAAACTTGTTGGGTGTTCCCCCTCGTAACCCGCTGGAGTAAACTGGGCGCCCGGAGTTCCCGCAACTTGGATTTGCAAATCCTCTTCTCTTTGAAGCTCTGGATAGCAGTTCCGGTGCTCTTCCAGGGTTCATGCTGAGCTTAGAATGTCTAACTGCCTGCTCGAAAAATGACCGAGCAGTGCTCTGATCCTGATGTACGCTGAAACCCCTTCTGCCCACTACCACCACACCTCCTGGCCGCCCCCTTTGTGCATTGTCTTTGCGCTGGCCGACAGAAGTGCCTTGAGTTTCCCTAAATCGATTGTCCAGTGGTGTATGAAGAAATAGAACTCAGCCGGGCCTGGGAGACAGAACGCCTCCTCAGGTGTCCTGATGTTGGGGTTGTATTATTGTACGCTGTTCCAGCCGAGGTGTAAGATTGTCAGCTGCTGTGAGCCTCCCACAGAGCTTGGGGCTGTGCGACTGGAACCCTGGCCGGCTTGCAGTACGTGGTCTGGCAGTAAACATTGAGCACAGCCGGGCTTTGAGTGTGGCGCTGTGCTGGCGCGAGCCTCTCTGTACACTCTACAGATGCGTGCACAAATGCGTGCACAACTGCCCAGGTAGTGGAGGATTTAGTTGGATGAGGTCTTTTGGGCACAGAGAAAGAAAAGTTTTGCCATCCTTCTGCCATCCACTAGAGTTTCAGGGGGCTGTCTGTTGATGCTGGATATATGCCTCCTTCCCTATAAGCTTTCATCCTCTCACAGCCCAAGTGAGGGGGGAGGGTGGTCATCTAAATTACACGCCCAACCGTCTGTCTAAATGAGAATTTGGCTAAAACATGCTTTTCTTTCTTTCTTCTTCCTAACTTGGAGTTGATTTTTTTTTTTTTTTTTTTTTTACCTTTTGTATCACTTCCCAAATGATACATGATGTGGAGGTAGAAAAGCTCTCTATTGAGTTATCTGATTGGCTATTTAGATGGATATATATATATATATATATATCTCCATATATATATATATGGAGACAGAGGGAGAAGGAGAGGGAGACGGAGAGGGAGAGGGAGAGGGAGAGTTTTAAGACTACTCTCTAGCCTGGAAGTGAGCTTTGGAAGCTTTGGAACCTTACAAGGACTCTAGATTTGAAAGCTTTCCAAGTGATTGTCAGGAAGGTAGGCACACAGAGAAGGTTCAGGGCAGTTTGAGTTGCTAATCATGGCCTTTCTGTGAAATAGATGATGGAACTCTGACACTGTGTAGCTATAGCCCCATAACAGTTCTGATGTCTACTGCTGTAGGTTATTCACTAGAAAAACGTGCTGGTTCACCATCTGTCTTGGAACAGAGAATGGAGGGCTCTGGGAGGTATAAGTTTAAATGGCTAACTCATTAGGAGTGTCTGTGATTACCCTATAGTTGATACACGGAATTAGCAAAGTCTTTATCCAGATATGATAGGTCATTTATTCCTAAGTACTTAATTCACATGTTTAATGTGGCGAGTGACATTGTGTTGACAGGTAAACCAAATTCTCCTCTATTCCTCTTTACACAGTTGACCTTTCCAGAGAAATTCTTTCCTGCTTCCCTGGGAGTTTGATATTTCTACCTGCAGGAGAAAAATTCAGGAGAGTTATCATTTAAGCTTTCTGCTCCTCTAGGTGCTGGAAGGCAGATGGCGAAACGAGCTTGCTTGTGTGTGGTGTTGCATTCATTTGTTGAGTCTTTGCTTTTCCCCTAATGAGGCTGGCTGCTCTACACAAGTGAAGGGTTAGCAACAGCAAGGGTCCCTGTGTGGATTTACTTTTTCTAAAACAGATTTTCCCTTGGCTTAAAATACAAAATCTCCTTTTTTTTTTTTTGTGCACTTTGTTTCACTTGCTACAGCCCTGAATATTTCCTGAATATGCTACTGAGATGTCTCAATGACCCTCAGCTCGTTAAGGTATCACCAGCCCCATATTTCTTTGAATTGTGGTATGTGTGTCTTCTTGGCTTTGTTCTGGTTCTGTCTGATTTTACCTGAGGATTGTCCCTTATATAAAAAACATTATCCCCTCACATTGAATGAAATGGCAAAGAAATTTGGTGCAAGCCTCCTTAATGAATCTGTAGATAGCACGTTTGCTTTCAGATAATCCCAGGGCTGAGGAGCAGCCAGTCTTTCTTCATAAAATTCATGTTCTAGACTGAAGTCCCTCAATTTCCTTAATTGTATTTTGCTTTGTCTATCTACCTTGGAGCAACTTTACCCAGGAGAATAGAATGATGGTTGACAGATGTCATAGCAGGTGACCTGTCAGCACCATGAAACCCCTCTATCTTATCAAAGAAGGATTCTGCAAAGACTGGCTTTAATCTGCATAGGCTGGTGGTCACTGTGGACTCTGATCTGTCCTGGCATTCTCTGCTTGTGCAGACACTCTGATTCCTTGGAGCCAGATGCTAGCTGGAATCATCTAGACATATCCCTTATTTCTCTCCACCTTTTTTTTTTTTTTCTGAGAATGATTGCAGTTATTATCTAGTTAGTATTTGAGAGCCCAGATTGTGTGAGAGGCTGGCTCTGCATAACAAACACCATTTATCAAAATTCAGGGAAATTGCCAGAGTTCATTAATGTTTTAATAATATTTAGTATTTGCATAATATCTCTGCCAGCTCTTTTGTTATCTTCATTCCCTGATGAGGTTGGATGGAAACTGGTTGTGTCCCCATTGAGCAGATGAAGAACAGGGGAGGGGGGTTGCATAGAAGCCAAAAAAGCCAGGAAGAAGACCAGGAGGTGCTTATCCTTTGGTACCATGATGAGTACCACACCCTGCTTATTAGAGGAGCTGCTGTTAGGATAGTAATGGTGTCTGGGGCTTTACGTAGGCTTTGGAGTAGACTATTGCCTTCCCATCATACAAATGAAGATACTGAACTTTAGTGAGATCAGGAATCACTCAAGGGGCTGGAAAAAACTGCTATCGTAGCACACATGACTTACATGTGAAAAGTCCCAGGTTCAAGCCTTGAACCATTAATAGCCAGAGCTGAACAGTGGTCCAGTTCAACAAGTGGTGCCAGGGAAATATTGATAGTTCAATCTAATGAGTATTGGACTTTCATGCCTAACGTTCCCAGTTCAATCCACAGCACCACATGTCCTACAGTGGTGCTCTGATTTATATCTCTTTCATTGTCTACTTCTCATGTGAACCTCAGTCTCTCTGTCTCATATGTAATAAATAAAATAAAGCTTAAAAACAATCAACCAGAGTTCCAGGTAATAAACTGAAGATGTATTAATAAAAGTTACATCACTCTGACTCTCTAAGACCTGTTCCTCTATTATGAATAAATGAATTAAAATCCAGAGGAGGGGCTTTGTTTAAAGCAGCCATCTCCTTTTCCCAGATTTTATTTCTGATTTTAGTTATATGACAAACTGTGACTGTGGTGATTTATAGAGAAATCTGAGCTCAAGTATTTTTTCTTTTTTTTTTTAAGCTTTTTTTTTTAATTTTCCCTTTTGTTGCCCTTGTTTAACATTGTTGTGGTTATTGATGTCATTGTTTTTGGATAGGACAGAGAGAGTTGGAGAGAGGAGGGGAAGGCAGAGTGGGGGAGAGAAAAACAGATACCTGCAGACCTGCTTCACCACTTGTGAAGCGTCTCCCCTGCAGGTGGGGAGCCTGGCACTCGAAACGGGATCCTTACACCGGTCCTTGTGCTTTTGCGCAATGTGCGCTTAACCTGCTGCACCACCGCCCAACTCCCAAGCTCTCAACTCAAGTATTTTATGTCATAATACAATTACATGATTGGGGTTGGGGAGGGAACTTAGTAGTAAAGCATGTGCCTTGCATGTTTGAGGCCCTGGGTTTGATCCGTGGCCATTGTATATGAGTATATGACAGAGTACTACTGTAGTCTTTCTCTCACTAAGAAAAGTCGATAAAGATAGCAATTTTAAAGATAAATGAGAAAAAGGACACTTGTTTGAGGAAATAATGGTCATAATCCAGTGTTAAAATTGGAATTTTGGGTTTGGCTCAGTGGCCTTAGTTTTTTCATGTTTTAGAACATGGGTGATGGTAATACATCTTTGTAGAATGATGTGCATTTATGAAGTTACATTATAAATAAAAAAGTAATGGATACATGCTTTGTTTTTATTTATTTCCCTTGTTTTATTGTTGTTGTTGATGTCTTCGTTGTTGGATAGGACAGAGAGAATTGGAGAGAGGAGGGGAAGACAGGAAGGGGGAGAGAAAGATAGATACCTGCAGACCTGCTTCACCGCCTATGAAGTGACTTCCCTGCAGGTGGGGAGCCAGGGGCTCGAACCGGGATCCTCACGCCCGTCCTTGAGCTTTGCACCATGTGCACTATCCCCTGGATACATGTTTTGGTTGTCTGTTTAAAGAAATAGACATCATAAGACATCTAGAGAATGAACTAGGATTATCTCTGCAGCAGTGTATCTGCAGAGATAATGTCACAGAATGAACTGTGACATCTGCTTAGAGGCAGTCTAGGAGAATATGAGCTTTGACTGTAGAGGGCATGATTAATTCCAACATGTATTTTATTTGTTAAATTTACACTGTGTGCTCTCCATAGTGCTAGCCATTTACACTAATGCATTATTCACAAAATTTTCTTCCAATAGCTTTGAGAGGATAAATATCTATATTGAAACTGAATTGTTCTTATCTGTTTTAAAAGATGCAACATTGGGACTCAAGTAGGTCATATACTTATACAAAGATGATATGGAATTTGTGTTTGATCCTAGTTATGTCTGACTCCAAAGCTTATATTCAAACAATCAGTTTCCATCACTCTTTGCTCAGTAAACCCAAGTTCCCCATTCTTGGCTGTACTTGATAATTTACTTGGCATAGATCGGGGATTCTCCCCCCCCCCCTTAATTTTATGTTTCTCTCTCCCACTCTTTAGTACACTCAGCAATGTTTAATGAACATTATACTGTTTGCAAGAAGGTGAGCAAACACTAGCAAAATCTATGAGAAACTCATACAGGCCTTTGGAAACCCCTCCCTCTTCTCCATTGCCCACTGACTCTAACAGAATTGGTTTTTGATCCTTGTCTTCTTTTAGGATCCTAAGTGCCACATAACCACCAGAAAGTTCTATGCTTTGAAGTGAAGTGCTGCCAGGTTTGCCATATTTTAGGCACTTTCTGTATATTCAGGGTAGATGGTTTTGAAACTGTCTTTTCAGTGTTTGAATGCTACTTCTCTGATTGAATTGATCCAACCAGTATTCATTGAGGAGATATATTTAATTGCTGTTTTGTGGTTCTCCAAGTTCTGGTAAGTCTCTAGTCACTAATGTGCTGGATCTACATAACACACAAGGCCATCTTTGAAGTTTGTTTCAGCTCTGAGAGCATTACCCATGTAGGACAAAGAGGGCCCTTGGAACATTTATTTTTGCTACTAATTTGGGTTCTAGTTTGCCTTGCCTGGTCCTGGGCTGTTGCTGTCTTTCATCCTAAATAGAACAACCCTACAACTAAGGAGCCTGAGTCTTCCTGTGATGTTTTGTGGTGCTTGTAATAACACTGGTCCCTTTTTATATTTGCAGGAATATTAGAATCTCTTTGGTCAAGCTGAGAACTTGTCACTGTATGTTCTTTAGATTCTTCCGAAGCTTTCTTTTGTTCTTGCTCCCCACCCTACTTTCAAGCCTATTGAATCTCAATCCCTAACTATCACAAATTGACTGCTCGGCACTCTTAGTGTCCTGTGCTGTCTGAATTTGTGCACTCCCTGCATAATAGAGCTGCCCTGATGCATAATATGCATGATCCCAGTTGATTTCTGATACCAGAACCAAGCTGTTGAATGTAATAAGCAGATGTATCTCGGGCTTCTGGAATTGAAGTCCTCCTACCTTGGAGAGATGAAAGGAGACATAGTGATGTATTTAATTTAATTTAATTTATTTATTTTCCCTTTTGTTGCCCTTGTCTTTTTATTGTTGTTTTAGTTATTATTGTTGTTGTTATTGATGTCATTGTTGGATAGGACAGAGAGAAATGGAGAGAGGAGGGGAAAACAGAGAGGGAGTGAGAAAGACAAACACCTGCAGACCTGCTTCACTGCCTGTTAAGTGATTCCCCTGCAGGTGGGGAGCCGGGGGCTCGAACCTGTCCTTATGCTCGAACCGGTCCTTGCGTTTTGCATCACGTGTGCTTAACCCACTGTGCTACCACCCGACTCTCGATGTATTTTTTTAAATTAGTGATTTATATGACTACGAATTGATAGGAGTGTACATAAACACCATTCCCACCACCAAAAGACTACCCCATCCCATCCCCCCTCCCATATCCTCCCCCTCTCCGCCCTGTGAGTGAAGATGAACATCCACCCTCACCCTCACAACCCAGGGTTTTTACTTTGGTGCCCTACTCCAAAGTGATGTATTTTTTCTTTTTTCTTCTTCTTCTCCTCCTCCTCCTCCTCCTCCTCCTCCTCCTCCTCCTCCTCCTTCTTCTTTTTGATAGAGAAATTGAGATGGGAGGGGGAGATAGAAAGGAAGACAGATAGCGAGATACCTGCGGCATTATTTCACTACTTTTGAACCTTCCCTTCTGCAAATGGGGACTGGGACCTTGAACCCAAGTCCTTGAGCATGGTAACATGAACATTAAACTAGGTGTGCCACTACCTGTCCCTGAGACATAGTGATTTAGATGGTTCAAATACTCTGTGTCAGGTTGTTGTAGCATTGTATCATTTATTCATCATCATAACCATAGGGGTAGAAAACTACAGGGGACCCTAGGCATGGAGAAATTCAGGAATTACCAAGTTTATCAGAAAATAAATGGCATATCTGGGACCAAGTTTAGTCTTATGCAGGATTCTTTTTTTTAATTTTTAATTTAATTTAATTTTTATTTTTTTGTCTCCAGGGTTATTGCTGGGCTCGGTGCCTGCACTATAAATCCACTGCTCCTAGAGACCATTTTCCAAACTTTGTTGCCCTTTCAGGATTCTTTTAACAATGACCTTATTCTGCAGATTTAGATTCTAGTCCTAGGTCTTCTAGTTAGTTGCTATGTAACTCTGTAACTTCTTAAACTTTGTTTTTGAATACAAAGTTAGGACCAATGATAATACATCTATCTCTTATGCTTGTGTACATTCAGTTCTGAGTCTGAAAATTTTTGTGCTGTGCAAAGGACATTTCTGAGTTCTAGTAGCAGCGGTTTATACTATGTGATAGATATGTTACCTTGTTACATCTCTTAACTTCTTTTAGTCCTTGCGTGCCCATCTTTCCATTACAGAAATTATAAAAAAGACAGTAAAATCACCCCAATTTTAATCACTATTGATAGTTTGATGCACATTTTTCCAAACTGTGATTACATAGACTTGCTTAAACACACTTATACTTACCTGCATAGTTTTATGTAATAGGAATCAGCCAAGTAAGTTTTTACCTCTGTTTCCTTGCATTTTTGATGTTCTTCACCTGCGAGGACTTTACCTGCCTTTGAGTGCCATCTCCTGTTTGTGTGTTCTCTGTGGCTGCATAATACACTCCACGTCTCACTTTTTTTTTTTTTTTTCCTTTGCAGAGACTGTTGTCTCTATCAGGATTTCTTAACCTGGGTCCATGAAAACAATATCAGAATCTGTCTGTGAATCTGTGAATGTGAATCAAAAAAAAAATTGCATCTTTATACTTATTGACCTCTAACCAAAATAGGACTATTTCTTCCATTACAAAAAAAAAAAAAAAGGTGACAAAACATAGTCATGTTAGCAGTACTTATTCAGCTGGCTTTTGTGGCCAGTGTGAATTAGATATATTTTCATTTCAATTACAGTTGTTGCAAACATCTCAGAAATCATTGATAGCTGCTTTGAAAATACGATGGCGTTTCGATTTGCTGCTAGATTGTACTTATTGCATTAATAAAATCTCATATGAAAGTTTATTACAAATTTATTTTTAAACTACATATTATGTTTTAATACACATTTTCTTTGATGGTCTGTGTAATTTTATCTTCTTCGTTTAAGTGCACTTGCCCTCCCCTCCCTCACTGTGTCACAGAGGCAGTTATGAATCTAAGCTTCTAAAATGTCATTGACACCTTCCTTACCTCTGCTTTGTTTTTCCTCTCTTGGCCAAAATGCAACTTGACTCATGAAGTTTTGCTATATCACTCCAAGGAGGAAATGTTTATCTCTCTCCTGTGTTCCCTTAACACCCGATCCTTTACTATAGTCCTTAGAAAAATTCTTCCCCATGCTGTGATTTAAATTCTTGGCTTTTATCCTTATAGCACCTAATGACATCATGCATGCAGTAGCTAGTCAGAGAGTGCTCAAACGACTTGATTCATTTAATTAATTAATTAATTTTCACTTTTTATTTTACCAGGGCACTGCTCTGCTCTGGCTTTTGGTGGTGCTGGAGGCTAAATTACAGTGGAACTTTTCTGCCTCAGATATGAAAATCTTTTTTTTGCAAAATAATAATAATAATAATAATAATACAAAATAAAAAAATAAATAAAAGAAAAAAATTTTTGCATAGTCATAATGCTGTCTTTCCAGATCTGACTTGATTAATTTTATATTGTTATTATTTTACCTGCCAGAGCAGTGCTCAGCTCTGGCTTATACTGGTGCTGGGGACTGAACCTGGGACCTTAGGGCCTCAACTATGAAAGACTTTGTGTAACCATTATGCTGTCTCCCAGCCCTTGATTCATTGTAAAATAACTCTTGCATGTGAAATTTCTTTTCCAGGTCTTGTGTAAGTAGTAAGAACATTCTGATTTTGTCTCTTTTTTATTTCCCCCTTCCACAAAACCATGCTACACTGTCTTTTCCGGAGTCAGGAATTCTTGATCCAGTCTTCTTAAGTGGCAGAGAGGTAGGGGATTATGATTATGTTTATTTATTAACTATTTTTTTATTCTAAGAAATGCACCCTAAATAATTATCAGGTACAGTTTAGGAAATGTCCCAAAGTATTGATGTGGCTTGTTTATTAGAAGCAGTAAGCGATGACTTGGATGACTTGTAGGAGTCTTTTTTTTCTTGTAAATCCTTATTCTCCTTGCACACTCAGTACTCAGGTTGCTTGCATGCCCATATGTTGTTCTTTTCATAAAAGTATTCCCCATGCTTATCTACCAATCTCCAAGTATTTGGGCATACCTACTCTGGCATCACAATTACAGCAGTTTTTTTTTTTTAAGATATGCTTATTGAGAGAGGGAGGGAGGGAGAGAGAGAAAGAGAGAGACTGAGAAAGAGAACCAGAGCACTACTACACAACATGGTGCCTAGGAACAAACTGACTCCTCAGGCATGCCAGTTCCCTGTCCATGTAACAGTTTTTTCTTACTGCAAACAACTATTCTTTTCTTTTTAAAATTTTTATATTACAGAAATTACATGTCAACAGGGGTTTGAATCCACACCATTCCCGCCATCACAGTTCTGAATCTTCACTCTCCCCAGTGCAATCCACCACAATTCCCCTAAAGTTTTAGACATAGGCCAACCATCTTCTCTACAACTATCTGTCCACATTTATACATAGTTGCCCCTTCTTTTTCTGATTCACTCTTCTCTTTCCCTCTAAGCCATTCATGACATCATAACTACCTCCATATGTCCCTCTCCTTTTCTTTCTCTCTTTCTGGGTGCTGATGGAGCTGGAGTGCAGAGTCCTTTTTATCTTCATCCTATCACTTCTCCCCCTCTGGGAGTCTGGATCAAGGTTGTTTATGGGGAGCAGAAGGTAGGAGTTCTGGCTTCTGTAGCTGCTTTTAAACTGAGTGTGGGTGTTGACAGGTCGGTCCATACCGCCAGCCTGTTTCTATCTTTCCCTAGTGGACCACAGCTCTGGAGATGTGAGGGTCCAGGACACATTTGTGAGGTCATCTGCCCAGAGAAGTTGGGGTGGAGTCATCTGTAACTTGGTGTCTGGAAGGTAGCTTGACCTAAGTTGAGACAAGATGGTCAGTGAACAGGAAACAGAAAGTAGGATCAGAGTAGATGAGATTAGGGATTTTAGGGTTGAAGAAAGCTAGGAGAACCATTTTAGGCATGTTCCTGGGGGCATACAACTATAGTAATTTTGATTGAGTTTGGTAGCTAGCCTGAGGTTGGATGAGAATGTTGTCTGAGAGAATGGTGTCAGAGTGGAGAAAAGGGCTAGAAAGTTGGATTAGGGAAGGGAGTAGCTCCCATTCATATATATATATATATATATATATATATATATATATATATATATATATATAGAACTATTTAGCTCCATCCACCTGCTCCAGGGCCCATATGTTAATACATATTTATATTTAGTGCTAGAGCCTTTCTAACTTCTAAGTCCCTATTGGTCTGAGCTTATAACTCATGGTCACATCTGAGGAACATTGCAGAATGCACTCATTTCAGAACTAGTCTTTTTCAAGTGACATGGTAGGATACCCCCAGCCTCCCTTCAGAGACTGGGGCTATCCCTACTATTATTGCTTTATGGTAGAGCCAAGGTCCTGAGAGGGCCCATAAGATGCTGTACCTTATGGAAGCAACCAGTGGTAGTGGAGAGAGGGACCCTTTAGAGGTCAAGGCCCATCATATGTGTATGAGAATTCAAGGATTCTCTAACTAGGGCCCCAGATGATCAGATGGTGTGATATTGACCAAACAGGCCATTATTAAGTGGGCCAGTCTCTTGCCCTTATCCAATGTTTGTAGTAGTTTCCTTATCTGATTATCTTAGATTTTTCTCTCAGTTGTTCAGGCATTGAGTATCATTTGTTGAGCCCAAGCAGAGTTAGGTTTTGGGGATCTGTCTTCTTTGGGCCTTTCTGCTAGGCCGTCCTGCTAATTTGTTCTAAATTGAATTACAGAATTGATGATGCTTTCTTTAGGCACTTCAACCATTATTGAGCACTTTGGCTTTGAGCTATATGATTGCCCCTTGTTTATGGATACATGTAGACCTGTATCCAGTACCCTAAACCCTAGCCTAATCTGGTATCTGTTACTTAGGTAAATGGCGTGCCTTCTAACTCGGTGTAGGTAGTCCCATGTACAACTATTAGATTCCATCATTAACAGTAGCTCACCTTTGTGCAGTACTATGTATATTACAGCAGGTGTTCATATCTGATGTAGTAAGATATATACATATATATACATATATATATATATATTTTTTAATTGCTATTGCTGAGCCTTGGTGCTTGCTGGATGAATTCATCACTCCTGGTGGCCATTACTTTTACCCTATTTATTTGTTTATTTATTTACTTATTGATTGAGTGAGACAAGGAGAAATTGAGAGGGAATGATGAAATGGACACCTGCCATACTGCTGCACTGCATGTGAAGTTTCCTCTCTACAGGTGGTGACTGGGAACTTGAACCCTAATCCTTTTGCATGGTAACATGTGTGCTCAGTTGGCTAGGATGCCACCCAGCCCCAGTAGGGTTTTATTCTTAGAATAGGCCTTTGAAAAAGATTATGTGGCAGCTACTAATTCCTTTTTACAGAGGGTATACTGAGAGTCTGGGAAGTGATATGATTTACTTGGAGGTCATGATGTAAGTTCTAGACCATGAAGATTCATGCAAAGAACTGGCAGTTTTCTCTACCCTGAGACCCCTCTCTTGGAAAACTGGGGTGAGTCTATATTCCCAGATGAGTCAGTCTAGCAGCTTTCATTCTTCTCTAGGCGTTCCTTTTCTCCCTCTGAGCAGAGGGAGTACATTGGGTGAGGCTGGCAGGGAGTGGAATGAGTAAGTACATGCCCTAAAGGTTTGCATTGTGCACATCTGATTATTAGGTCTTGCCCAACTGGTTCTTAGGCTATGTGTCAGTGTTTACAGTGAATCTGAATAAGTACTTGCCAGTTGAATGATCATTTTTAAGGCTAGTTCATAATTATGCCGTTATGTGAGATCCTGTCTCCAGGACTATCTGGTTTTCATCCACTTAAGTGCCTTTTCTTGAACTCCCTCAGCCCAAGATACAGAGACAGATGACTAGGGACAGTGTTGCTGTGAATAAAACTGGCATGGAGACCTATGGTTCAGCTTTTATTATTTATTTATTTATTTGCCTCCAGGGTTATTGCTGGGGCTCAGTGCCTGCACTATGAATCCACTGCTTCTGGAGGCCGTTTTTCCCTTTTGTTGCCCTTGTTTATCGTTGTTGTTATTTTCATTATTGTTGTTATTGCTGTCATTGTTGGATAGGACAGAGAGAAATCAAGAGAGGAGGGGAAGGCAGAGAGGGGGAGAGAAAGATAGACACCTGCAGACCTGCTTCACCACTTGTGAAGAGAGTCCCCTGCAGGTGGGGAGCCAGGGGCTCAAACTGGGATCCTTATGCTGGTCCTTGTGTCTTGCGCCATGTGCACTTAACCTATTGCGTTACTGCCCGCCCCCCAGCTTTTATAATTTTTATATGATTTTTTTTCTTCACACAAGAAGACATGATTACTATTTCTGAATTGAGTCAAGTCAGTAGTGGGACATGGTATACATCTTGATTAGGTTTTTTTCTTCTGACTCGTGTTGTGTTTTAAATACCTTCAGTGTGCGTAGGAGGGTGTTAATCATCTATTAATTGATATATTCATTCAATATATGTTGGAGTGCCTGCCATGTGCTAGTGTAATTACT
The DNA here is from genome assembly GCF_950295315.1 of Erinaceus europaeus. Lineage (NCBI taxonomy): Eukaryota > Metazoa > Chordata > Mammalia > Eulipotyphla > Erinaceidae > Erinaceus > Erinaceus europaeus. Next base: position 105,304,208 of record NC_080170.1, read on the forward strand.
CTGGTACAGTTATAATAGACGTCCACAGAGTGGTGAATAGGAGGCAAGGTCATGGTCTCTCTAGGCTTTCTATTCTTTGGGAGAATCATTAAGATTCAGGGGGTTGGGGGTTGGGAGTTTGGGTGGCTCAACTGATATAGCTCACTAACTACCTTGTGCAAAGACCCAGATTCCAGCCTTAGGCCACCACATGGGAGCACCTTCAGGGCTAGAGCTTCACTAGTGGTGGAGCAGTGCTACAGTGTTTTCTTTCCTTCTTTTTAAAAAATATTTTGTTTATTCATGAAGAATGATAGGCAGAGAGAGAGAGAGAAAGAACCAGATATCACTCTTGTACATGTGCTGCCAATGACTGAACTCATGCTTGAGAGTCCAGTGCTTTATCTATTGCACCTCCTGGATCACTTTTCCTTTCTTTTTTACTTTCTCTATCTCCCTCTCTGTATCTGTCTGTCACCTTCTATCAAGAAGAACTTTTAAAAAATGTGGTGGAATGATGTAGGCATGAAACCACAGCATTAACCATGGTGGCAACAAAATAAAATAAACAGAGATAGGTAGTTTAAAAAAGGCATAGAATATTTTGATCATGAAACTGAGTAGGAAGGAATGAAGGGAGGTAAAGAAGGCTTCTTTGAAGCAGAGAGATATTTGAAATAGAAAGATAAAAAAGAGCTGATCATTTAAGGACTTGTGAAGAATGGCATGTGCAAAGGCCTTGAAGTGGGGGTATATATGAAAACAGCTTTCAAAACTGTTTACCTATTGAAAGTGTGATGTGGCCTCTGCCAAAAAAGATGGTCTGTGTTCATGCCTTGGAATGTGGGAAACTAGCTGCAGGTGGAAATTTCCCAGGTTGATGTCACCCTTTGTTTGGGCTTTTGTTCACAGAGTTCAGAGGTGGGAGGGTTGGGAGGTGATGTTAAAAGATAGAATTACAGGTCCTCAAGAGGGCCACTGTAGCCATATGACTCTCAGATTTCACCTCTGATAATCTTGTGCTAGAAATGGTCAGTTGCAAGTGAGATGATATATGGGTCATTCTGTGCTCTTCATAGTATGATAATAAGCTTTTAATTTTTTTTATCCTCTCTTCAACAGTTTTCTAAACCCTTTTATATGCATAGTCACTTATTCCTCAGAATAATCCCATGAACTAAGTATGATCATTTGTGTGTGTGTGTGTATATACTAAGTATGAATATCTATATAAAAATATATTTTTATATATATATGCTAAATATTATTTGTATATATAACTAAGTGTGATTATTTGTATATATAACTAAGTATGATTATTTGTATATATAAATATATATTTCTATATATACTAAGTAATATATATATGACAAGAAAAGGCCATGGTCAAAAGAAATTTAAATAACTCACTCAAGGTCAGTAAGTGGTTGAGATGCGATCAAATCCTGGGTCTCTGAAGCTACAGCAAATTCTTTGTACTTTGCTATTTGCCAAAACCACCTCTGACTCACTTCACTGCCCCCACCCACCTTACCCCAGACCATGAAAGTGGGGGTTTCTGTTTCAGAGGATCAGTAGGAAGAAGCAGTCCAACAGACTGCAAGTCTGCACGTGCCTCTTCTCTGTATTCAACTTGTAAGCACTTTTCTGGGCCGCTTCAAGATCATCCTTTTAGAAGCCACAGCTGTTCTTAATAGCAGCTGCTTGTGTGGACTGTGTTGTGATTAATAAAGGAGGCTCAACAGTTTGCTGTACCAACTGTGTCCTTGATACACAGCTTGCATTTAGACGGGCTGTGTTTCAGATCGAAAGCCTCAGGGATGATTGATGCCTGAGGGGCTGCAGCACTGTTATGAGTAGAGGTGGTCCATCTTGATGAGAGCTGGTGAGCTGAAGGCCCACCCACCAGGAGCTAGGTGGGTAGCTCTATAAATGCCACTGGTCCTTCAGTGTCAGATCAGTGGCACCAAGGGAGTGAGCAGGAGTACACTCATGAATGAGAGAGATCACCTCTCATTTCTCTTGTGTAAAGGGGGAGTCACTGCTCCTCAGCCTCTGCCACTTAGTCCTGAACTGAGATACTTTTCTAGCTTCCCTGGCTTCATTTTTCCTGTTTGTGAAAGCACACTGCTGGGTCTGGAATTTCTGATCCAGGAGACCTAGGACTGAGACCCGAGAATTTGTGTTTCTAACTTCCCTGCTACAGCTACTGCTGGGCTAAGAACCACTCTTTAAGTACCACTGCCTGGGGGACTGGGTGGTGGCGCACCCATTAAGTGTGTGTATTACCACGTGCAAAGACCTGGTTTTGAGTCCCCCACTCTCCGCCTGCAGGGGGAAGCTTCATGGTCAGTAAAGCAGGGCTACAGTTGTCCATCTCTTTTTCTTCCTCTCTATTTCCTTTTCTGCTCTCAATTTCTCTCTGACCTATCAAATCAAATAGAAAAACAAAATAAAGAAAAAAAAAAAAAAGGCTGTCAGGAGCAATGGCTTCATAGTGCCAGCACCAAGCCTCAGCAGTCACCCTGGTGACAATTAAACAGAACCATTGCTGAGGAGATAGGGCTGATAGACCTTTGAATGACTGAAGGGACCCAGGGAATCTGTATTGTTATGTGTAATCTACAGATCTGTCAATATTGAGAATAAAATCAAATCTTAAAGAAGCACAATAAAGCTTAAAGCTGGAGGTTAAAAAGAGCACTGCATCCGCCTGTTTATTCACTATGATTAATTCTCAGGGAAATATTTTTGAGTTTTATTCTCTGTGAAATAAAACCTAAAGAGGGGGTCTGGGCGGTAGCACAGTGGGTTAAGCGCACATGGCACAAAGCACAAGGACCAGTGTAAGGATCCCAGTTCGAGCCCCCGGGTCCCCACCTGCTGGGGGGGGGGGCTCGCTTCACAAGCGGTGACGGAAGTCTGCAGGTGTCTTTCTCTCCTCCTCTCTGTCTTTCCCTCCTCTCTCGATTTCTTTCTGTCCTACCTAGCAGCAACAACAGCTATGACAACAATAACAACCACAGCAAGGGTAACAAAATGGGAAAAATGGTCTCTAGGAGCAGTGGATTTGTAGTGCTGGCACCAAGCCCCAGTGATAACCCTGGAGGCAAAAAACAAAACAAAACAAAAACAAACAAACAAAAAACCCCAAACAGGGACAGTATTTTTTCTCTAAACATATAGAATCCAAGTTTTCTTTACAATTGTAAAAAGAATTTTAAGTGTGTGTGTGTGTGTGTGTGTGTGTGTGTGTGTGTGTGTGTATGGAGAGAAAAAGAGAGAGAGGGAGGCTGGGGAGAGAGATATTGAGGCCAGAGCACTATCTGGTGCTGCTATGGACTGAACCTAGGACCTATGGGGCCTCTTGCAGTAAAGTTTGATGCACAAACCACTGTGCTGTCTCACTGACCTGGATCCCCTTTTTTCTGTCTGTTGGCTTTATATATGTCTTTATATGTGTCTTTATATGTATATTAGTCTTAGAATACTGCATTTCAAGTAAATTATCCCAATAACTAGAAAAACTATATATAACTTTGAAAATAATAATGATAACCATACTCAAATAACATTTGCCATGCTTAAGATATAGTTCTAAACGTTATTATGTACAGTAACTAAATGAATCTTGGTATCAACCATACAAGGAAGACACTATTCTTATTTAACTGATAAGAAGTCTTATTTGCTGAAAAGAGAGGTTAAGTAATTTTCCTAAAACCATAGAACTAGCAGTAGAGGGGAATAGCAAACAACTATGAACCCTCAGTTTTGCCTCATTAGAAAACATATCCTTCCTTGTAACTGGTGACATTTTATATTGAAAACAGCCTTAAATCCAAAACAATATCCTTTCTTTCTGCACAGTGGAAATTGTTGATGTGATGCTATTAGTGCTGATAGCACATTTGGAAATTAGATGCCCTGAATTTCTCCTTCTCCCATTTTGTAGAAATGGAAACCAAGGCCCAGAAAGAAGTAAGAACTTGATTGGGATGAACTCAGTGGAATACACACTTTACTGTGTTTGAGGACCCAGGTTCAAGCCATGGTCCCACCTGTAGAAGTGAAGCTTCACAAGTGGTGGTTGTCTCTTCTTTTGTCTGTCTCTTCCTTTCAGTTCTATCTCTTTCTTTTTAAAAAAATGTTTTTTATTTATTTATTTATTTTCCCTTTTGTTGCCCTTATTTTTTATTGTTGTTGTAGTTATTATTGTTGTTATTGATGTCGTCATTGTTAGATAGGGCAGAGAGAAATGGAGAGAGGAGAGGAAGACATTGAGGGGGAGAGAAAGTTAGACACCTGCAGACCTGCTCCCAGACCTGCAGGTGGGGAGCTATGGGCTTGAACTGGGATCCTTATGCTGGTCCTTGTGATTTGCTCCATGTGCCCATAACCCGCTGCACTACCACCCAACTCCCTCCATCTCTCCCCCTCTATCTCTTTCTGTCTTTTACTCTCTATCGAAAAGAAAGAAAAAGAGGAAATGGCTGCTTGGAACAGTAGGCACAGAGCCCCAGCAATAACTGTGGTAAGAGAGAAGGAAGGAAGGAAGGAAGGAAGGAAGGAAGGAAGGAAGGAAGGAAGGAAGGAAGGAAGGGAGGGAGGAAGGGAGGGAGGAAGGAAGGGAGGAAGGAAAGAAAAAAAAGAAAGAAAGAGAGGAAGAGTAGAGAGAGGTTAGATATGTAAAATATTTGTGCGTGAATCTTCACTAGGTAGCATTTTCTTCCCAATGAGGTTTTTCCTGGCTTTAAAGGGAAGGGAAGTCACTTTGACTGGGTTGTGCTTCAAGGTAGGGAACATTTCCCCTGCTACGAAGCTACTTTGTAGTTTGAAATTCCATTAATTGTTATTAGATCAAGAATGCTGAATAATAACCTCAGGGGCATAGTATATTTCTGATCTCTCATGTCGACTTTTATCTTTTGATTGTTGCTTGTTTCTCCCTTGGTTTCTTTCTTGTGAAGTAAGTCCTTGTCTCACACCTGTGCTCTTTCCTCAGTTTTAAGCATCAAGATGTGTGTTTTTCCAGTCTGAATATTCAGTACCTGCCGTATGGAAGGGGGCTGGCTAGGACAGAACTAAGGCCAGCCTGCGGTGGGCAGTTGTTCTGTGGGTTAGGAAACCTCCTTTGGACCTGAAGGAGAACTAGTACTCACTACCTTCCACCCTACTGCAGACCTAAGAACTCAGAGCCTTAGGAGGATTTAGAAAGTTGTAATAAGGTTCAGAGAATTACAGAGGAATCACACCAGTGGGTGTGTTCCTGAGATTTGATGCAACCTCATTTAGCCATTGGACAAATTTAACCCCAGGTAACTTGCTCAAAGTCAAACTGCTGGTGATGATAGCGGTATTGGGAAACTTCCCTACTGTTTATCAGATCTTGTTCAAAGCACCTTATAATCATTAACCCAAGTAATTCTCACATTCCTAGCATGCTGTACCATCCCTGCTTTTACAGATAAGGACACTAAGTCTGAGTTAGTCGCTGAAGGTGGGGCTAGAGGCTACCTACCTGAATGTGCACCTCTAATGTTGAGTGCCATCAGGATTCCAGACTTGTCTTGGTTACTGACATACTAGCAGGAGATTGGAAGGAAGAAAATGGGGCAGTAGTATGCAGAGTGAAGAGGGCATTTTACTCTTTGGAGGCAGTTGCTGATAGGATTCTTCTGATTCCTGGTTAGAATCTCTTCATGCTGTGCTTTGGTTTCCCTTGGCAGCCCATGGGACAGATACTCTTTCGATGTCTGTGGTTTAGCTTATTGAAAAGTCTGTTGTATGAAATCTCATTTTATCTAGTCTCCTCTTTTTGAATGGAAAGTGTGTCCCAACTAAGTGACTCCCTTAAGGCTGTGTAAAGGTCAGTTAACCCTTGATGCTAAATGATTAGGTCAGCCTTATGAAGAAACAAGATTGTTGTTGTTTTTTCTCTCCCCTATACTGTACTCTCCACCATGGGTTTTATTCCAGATTTAGAAATTTTAATCAGGCCATAGTTAATACCATCTGTGATAGGACAAATTGAGAGTAGATCTTTCTCAATTAAATGCTAAATGTATTCTTAGGAAAGGAACTTTGAGATAAAAATTTATAAATTGGGAGTTGGATGGTAGTGCAGTGGGTTAAGCACAGGTGGCGCAAAGCGCAAGGATCAGCGTAAGGATCCCGGTTTGAGCCCCCAGCTCCCCACCTGCAGGGGAGTCGCTTCAAAGGTGGTGAAGCAGATCTTCAGGTGTCTATCTTTCTCTCCCCCTCTCTGTCTTCCCCTCCTCTCTCCATTTCTCTCTGTCCTAACAACGACATCAATAACTACAACAATAAAGAAATTTATAAATCAAGTTAGTTTGTGTGAGGGACCTCCCCCCTTTTTTTTTTTTTGCCATTTTGAAAGGTAAATAATTATTTGTTAAAATAAATAAGAATGCCTAGTTAATGTGTGTTGTGAGCACAGATGGTTGTACAAAGTTGTGCTAGTGAATTGAAGCACATTGGCATCAAATTATATTGGGATGAAATAACTCTTCAGGGGCTGGGAAGATAGCACAGTGGTGATGCACAGGACTTGCATGCCTGAAACCCCAGATATCCCAGGTTCAATCCTAGGCAGAGCTGACTAGTGCCAGAGCTGACTAGTGTTCTGGTTTTCTTTTCATGCATTCCCAAACTACTCATGCTATTTCTATTTTTTTAAAGTAATTTAAAAATATTTTCTTTTTTTTTTTAAAAAAAACCTTTTAATAATTTATTATTGGATAGAAAGAGAGAGAAATTGAGGGGGTGGAGGGAGATAGAGAAGGAGAGTGATAGAGAGATGCCTGCAGCCCTGCTTCACTACTTGTGAAGCTGTCCCTCTGCAGGTGGGGACCAGAGGCTTGAACCTGGGTCTTTGAGCACTGTAATGTATGCAGTTAACCAGGTGCACCACTGCCTGGCCCCTCTCATGCTATTTCTATAAGCCAATCTCAGTTGGGGTGGACGTTTCCTAGATTGGTAAATTCATCTGGAAATTGTAGACATATATGAGAGAGAATTTTGTAACCTCTGGTTTGGGACAAGAGAATTGACAGAAAACGATCCTTGTGAGTGAGTATCTTTATGCCATTCAAGGTCTATCAACTCCTGTTTTGTCTCCTAGAGCCTTTTCTTTTGCTGGTTTGTCCTGTCCCCTGGGGATTATTCCTGCTTTCTTTATTTTAAGTTCCTCTAATTCCTTTTTAAGGAATGTTCTCTACAGTGTATTTTACACTGGAAACTCAGCTCCTACTTCTGTCCTTAGCTGCATCTCCTGCCACCAAAGTTTAACTGTTTCTTGTACCTTTATTGTGAGATGGATTAACACTGTGTGAGGAAGACACAGGTCTTACTTTAAGACCTCTCTTAAAGTCAGAATGCAAACATTCTGAACATGAATGTTTCCTGTGGCCTCTAGCTTCACCTACAATCTCATATGCTCTTATTCTTTTGGTTTTAGCCACATTGTCTTTCAGTTCTTTGGAAATTCGACTTCCCCACCCACTCAGGCCCTTGACTGGAATGCTTCATCTTGTGTATCACACACCCACCTAAATCCTCAACTTCTTCTTATCCATTGAGACCTCAACTCAGCTACTTCCTTAACAAGACTTTTCAGAGCAGTAGATATTTGGAGAGGGTTCAATAGATATTGATGACTATTGTGTTTACACTGTTAAACTTGAGCAGTTAGGTGGTATACAGTTCACTATTATGTACCCCAGTGGCCAATTCTGAACTGTTTTTTGTTTTTACTGGGGGGGGGGAATTAATGATTTACAGTAAATACAGTTATTGATACATGTGTAAAATTTCTCAGTTTTTTGCAAAACACTGTCACCCCCAGTTTGGTCCTCCTCCACCATCATGCACCAGGACGTGAAAGGCTCTTCCCTCTCACCCCCCACTCAAATACTCACAAGAGTCCTTTACTCTGATGCAATACACCAAACCCAGTTTAAGCTCCACTTTGTATTTTCCCTTTCTGATGAACTGAGTTTTAAGAAGGTATGTTTTGGAGACTTTTTTCCATTCCTTTGCTGCACCCCTGTGTACTATGCAATCAACTGAATATATACACATGCATACACACACACACACACACACACACACACACACACACACACACACACACACACACATATACTTTGGGGGCCATGGAGCTAGTTTACTGCATAGAGTATGTACAATATCGTGTACGCATGTCGGGTTTGAGCACCAACATCACAATGGTGCTCTATGGCACCATTTTGTTGCTCTATGGCAACAAAGGAAGCTTCAGTGTGGTGATAGCTCCTCCTCTCTCTGTCTCTCAATCTGAATGAAAAAAGTGAAATTGTGCATTTGTGAGGCCTTTGTTCCACCAAAGGTCAAGTGGACTGTAGGCAATATTAAATTGTTTTCTAGCCTCTCCTGAGTAGGAAGTTTCTTGTTTTTTTTTAAAATATTTTATTTATTATTGGATAGAGACAGAGAGAAATTGAGAGGGGAGGGGGAGATAGAGAGGGAGAGAGACAGAAACACTTGCAGCCTGCTTCATCACTCGTGAAGCTTTCCCCCTCCCAGTGGGGACTGGGGGTTTGAACCCAGGTCCTTGAGCACTGTAATTTTTGGGCTTAACTAAGTGTGCGACTGCCTGGTCCCATTAAGAGGGGCTTTACCTACAAAATATTCATGAGAGTTTAATGGTAGTGGATATATATATATATATATATATATATATATATATACACTGATTACATGTGAGAGAGCTTTACATAAGACAGAAAAGTTGTATGTATGAGAGAGAGAGGGAGAGGGAGAGAGATTGGGCCATGGATTGCTGGGAATCAGTCCAGGAACCTCAGGCATACAGATTCAATGCTTCAGCAGCTAAGTATGTCCCCATCTACAATTGGTCCTCATTGGGGAAAAATGTATAGTTATACCAAGTCACTATGAATTTAGTTATGTAAATTATTTTGAATTGTAACCTAATAGCATCTGCACACATTTGAAACACAGTAATGTTTGGTATTGTTTGGGGAGCAAACATAGGGGTTTAAGGCACCCTTCTTCAGGAACAAGGCATTTGGTCTGATCTTTTATTCATGCAGATTAAGAGCTGGTTACTTGTGGGCCGTTTCTCCTGTATATGTGTTTGGAGATTCTAGAATAAATACTTGAAAATTGCAAGATTTTATATATACACAGTTTATGGAACTGAAAAATCAGAAGGATTAGGACCCCATGGTTATATACTCACCTGGTACTCACTCAACAACAGCTGCCTCCTCTTTTGTCACCGACCTCCCTGTTGTGTAGCAGTTTGCTAATGGAATATGAACTAGAGACCTAGTGACTTAACTCCTAAAGGCATGACACCTCCTGTTCCTTTTCAAAGAGACTTGTATGCAGAAGCAGCACTGAGTCTGGAGTCAGGAGACCTGGGTCATTGCCCTCTTACCGCTACTGGCTAGCTTGGTGACCTTGAACAAACTCAAGAAACTCAGTGTTGCCATCTGTCAGCAAATTATAACAAATGCCTCCTGGACCCAGAAGAGTTGCATGATCTAAAGGAAATTTGTTTAGTATAGTGGGTTATGTTTATTTAATACATCTTCTTTTAAAATATTTTGTTTATTTTATTTTAATGAGAGAGAATAGAGAAAGATACAGAGATAGACAGATAGATAGATATAGGTAGATAGATAGATAAATAGAGAGAAAGAGAGAAAAAACAAAGCACTGTTCAGCTGGTTTATTATGGTGCTGGAAATTGAACCTGGGATCACAGAAGTTTAGGCATGAAAGTCTTTTGCATAATAAAATGCTATCTTTCCAGCCTCTGTCTTCTCCTCTGTCTCTCTCCCATGGAGGGATTTATCATTTATTATTGCACTGTGATTTTTTTTTTTTTTATGAAACAAAGAGAACAGAGATAGTGACTCTCCATGCTTCCCCCCCCCCCCCTTACCATTTATCTCAGTCATGTCTGTGAAACTCTCCACTCCTTTCAGTTTCATGTCCATGACTCCTGCTGGGGGGTGGGATCTGGAAGGTGAGGTGTCTCACAGCCTTAAGCAAGCTCCTTTAGTGACACCCAAGACAAGGAAGTTGAGTTCTGAGTATCAGAATGCTGTAGTTGTATCACTGCCTGTTAAGATACTCAGTAGCCAGTCAACAGCGTGCCCCTAATAGCTATGAAATGGCAGCATATGTCAGGCTAGCTGGGAGGATTTCTTCACAGCTGCAGTGTTCTTCTAGGCAGAACTGGTGCTTCTTCCCTACATTTTATTATCTGAGCGGAACAATACAGTGCTTTTGTCCTACTAGATCTGGAAGGGGAGAGGTATTAATACCTCAATGAGGAAATAAACCCAGTGTTGGTCTTTGAAATTTCATGAAGCTGGGCGGTACAGTGAGGGGAAGAATGTGGACTTCGGAATCAGGCTCACCTGGGTGTTACCTGAGAGTCTTGGGATCTTGGGTGAGTGGGCTCTTTCCAAGTCTCGTGTCTGACTCTTAATAAAATAGGGATAAAAGAGTGCTTTTCATCTTTGATTTTATGCTCTGCTTTACTTATTTTGTTGTTACTTTCTAATTGCCACCAGGATTATTGCTGTGGCTCTGTGCCTGATGGAAAAATCTACGGCTCATGGCCACCATGTATTTTTTTTAAAAAGTTTTTTAAAAATTTTACAGAGACAGAAACTAAGAAGGAAGGGGAGATGGAGACTGAAAGAGGAGCGCCACCTGCAGCCTGCTTCACCACTTGTGAAACACTCTCCTCTTGTAGTTGGGGATTAGGGGCTTGAAGCCAAGTCCCACTGCATAGTAACATGTGTGCTATACAAAGTATACTACCATGAGGCCAGTGTTTTACCTTTGCAAAGATGTTGAAGAGAATGCCAATTTCTTCACAAGGTTGCTGTAAGGTTTAAATGAGTACACATGTAGCATGTCAGGTGAGCAACACATTATAAGAAACTGCATTTCCCTTCCACTTTCTTGCTGAAAATCCTTTGCCCTTCTTCTAAATAGGTTTAGTGGGTCACTGTCAACGGAGAAGTAGCCTCAACTTGTCTGAATGAAAGTCTGCTGTGGTTCTCTGTGTAAATATTTGGTTTGACAACGATGATAACTATAGACTCCAACTCCTCCTTCTCCTCCTCCTCCTTCTTTTTCTCTTCCTCCTCCTTCTCTTCCTCCCCCCCCCCCCTTTCTTCTTCTTCATAGGTAAAATGAAACTCAGTGATTTTTTAAAAAGTTTGGTGAGTAGTTGAAAGCTAAATTTCGTAGGAAGTGAAAAGAGATTACTTCTGCTTTTAATAGTCTCTCAGAAATTTCCAAAAGTGTAGGATGGACTAAGCAGGATGCTTGTCATGGCCATTCTGAAATCTCAGCACAGATGTTCTTTTTAAAATTTCTTTACTGGAGGATTAATGGTTTATAGTAAAATACAGTAGCTTGTAAATGTGTAACATTTCCCAATTTTCCACATAGCAGTTCACCCCCTACTAGGTCCCCCTCCGCCTTCATGTTCCTGGACCCTCCCCTGCCCCCAACCCCAGAGTCTTTAACTTTGGTACAATACACCAAAACACAGATGTTCTTTAGAAAGAAAGCAGAGACCAGAGGACCCTCACCCCTGCCCATCACTACTACCACCACCACCACCATCAACAACACTGACCAGGAGAAAGGTGAAAAGGATAAGGCTCAGGAAATGTAAGTGCTCTTAGGTTTGTGACTCCATTTGTTTGCACCACTTTTGTGATGAAAGTTAAGATCACCATAGTGAAAAAAAGCCCTGTACTTATTTTCAGGGGGCTAGGTAGTGGAACTAGGCACACAACTAGGAGAGACCATCCTCTCTCCATTGAAAAACCACCTGGGAAGACAAGAGACCAGGCCCCAGTCAGTGAAGCTCCTTTCAAGAAGACTGAATTGTTGAGGGTGATCTCTAGCTATTTGATGTAGTAGAGTATTGTCTCAGGATCATGGGGGTGTTAGAGAACTTGCTTTTTTTTTTTTTAATTGAATGTCATCTTTAACAAGTCATTTCTCTTCTCCCACCCTCACTTTCACAGTTTGTAAAATGAGGAAATCAGGCTTTCCTTTCAGACCATGACTTAAAAATTCCATGACTCCAGTCACCTCGCTCTCTCATTGTTGTCAAAACTTTGGTGAAATAGTTATGCTTATGATATTTGTGACTGTATGTGGAGTTTGGCAGTGATGTTTGGATTGAGGCCATTACTTAATTTGTCAGTGGAGTATCTGGAGAGCAGTTTCTGTTCTTTTTTGAGGAAGTCATGCATCTTGTCACAGGACATACAGGAAAGCCCAGATTCCCCTCCTGTGGCTCTCAGAGGGTGACTCATTAACCCCAAAAGAAGCTTTGGTCCTTTTAGGCCTAGGTAATCTGTTGATGTTGTTGTTACAAAAGCTCAGGACTCGTGCGCCAGAGTGGACTATCAGTATACCCTGAAAAAAAGCACCAAAACAAAACATGCTAAATAGTTTTCACTGAAGGGGACAGCCAAATATTTTGTGCAAATTAAATAGGACACCAAATGGGAAATTTATCTTAATCTTCTTTAAATACTTACTGCTCATTTGCTAGGGTTTTAAGTCATTCAATTTCCAAGGTTCAGAGGTGTCTAATACCATTTTACCCCTCTGTACATAATTCTATGCCCATTGTAGCACTCTATTAGAAACATTAGGGTAATTATAGAGCTACTTTCTGCTTTGAATTGCTGTAATATTAGCCCTGAGTCTGCCTGTTCTGACCATATTAATAAGCAATGACTGAAAATTAAAATGAATTTAGCTGATTTCTAAATTTAGATGTTCCCCAAGCTTTTTTCCCCCTGGCATTTATGTATTGCCACAAATAGGCAGGATGATACTAATGGATGAACTTTGGGTTAGGGATTTAGAAGCCCAGTTTTTGACTCTCTTACCTCTAAAATGGGGGGAAAGTTACCTGAACTCCCAGTCTCTGATAGATGTAAGGCCTCTGGGTTTGAGGCACTTTGGATGCTGAGGATGGACTAGTCAAGTGATGATTGGTGGAGCTTGCATCTTAGCACAGTTACTGAAGTGGAAGCAACAACGTTGGCTTGTGTGTCTGAGTGTGTTTCAGTCAATTGTTTTGCTGAATGTAAAGGTAGGGATTAAACGAAGGACCTCACACACTTGTAATCCTACTGAACCACTTCTTTTACCCAATTGTTTCCATAGGTTAGGAAGGAAAGCGGGTGGAGAGATAGCTTGAAACTTCTCCACCTTCCATGGAGCTCCCCTTGTGCCCTCCATGCTACTCTCCTGTGTTGGGTACTGGGATTCGAGCCCTAGGTCTGCTGCATATAAAGTGTTCACTTTACAGAGTGAGTTATTACATGGTCCCAAAGAGATTATTTATGAGAGACAGAGTTAGAGAAATAGAGAGAAACTAGACCACCACTGCAACAAATGCAGTGCCGGGGAAAACCCAGGACTCACTTTGGAGCTTCACCTTTATATAAGGTCCTGTAGTCTACATTTGAGCTGCCTCTCCAGTAAGGAACAGAAAATTTGTGCTTCCTCTTTGGGCTTATAAATTGTTTGCCACATTACAATAAATAACTAAAATGTTTCTGCACTATGACTCTGTGAAGTCATCCTCCTCACCCCCAACAAACT